>NC_087376.1:18204977-18504977 GCF_031761385.1 Necator americanus
AGAATAGTGGGTGAGTCAAAGTCCATTTGAGATTATATTCGCTCTAGTGCTAAATCTAGACTGCAGGAAAAGTTCAGACGATTAGTAGACCATCAGCAACATCAGAAGGTTAGTAAGTCTGTTAAAGGCATCACCCCACGAATCTGAGGTGGTGCAGATTTCAGGTGGAGTGTTCGTATACGGGATGGGAGACTACGGAGAGGGAGGTGATTCCGTCCATTTCTTGCTAATTGCCGTAAAAAAACCCCGGCGAAGATGCGGCGCCGCATAAGACTGGCGCGCTCCAATCGAACCTCTTGTACAAAATGGTGCGCCAAAACGAATGAAGCCGTGTCTTCCGGGCCGTTTTTTTACGGCAATTAGGAAGAAATGGACGGAATCACCTCCCTCTCCGTAGTCTCCCATCCCGTGTACGAATACTCCACCTGAAATCTGCACCACCTCAGATTCGTGGGGTGATGCCTTTAAATCTACCTCTGTATGTGCAGATCACAACGGCACCATTGCTAATAAGAACAGTGCACAAAGTTCATTTCGTGTTTCTGTGATTGGTGATTATATCTCATGGCTCAGACTGACGCGCTATTCCGTTTTGGATCTCGGCCCTAGTTTCGCGCCTGTGCAATCAATAAATCCGGAGGTATCACGCAAAATTGTGGGCGGCCCCAAATTGGTTCATGAGAGGTTGCGACTGAGAGCAAAAGAAGAAGAGCGAAGGCAAGAGAACAGAAGAGCTGAGCGAGTATCCTATCCTCAATACCTTTCCCGCGTATAATGTATAAACCACCTGAACCCAATCCCATGGTAGACAACAAGTTTCGAGTGTTCGCAACATCGGTGTACTCCGTTTTAGAGCGTTTCTCGAAAAAACGTGTAAATTTCAATCTCTCTGTTGCGCAACGCCGAGGCCTACGTGAGATTCGCAAACTTATTACAGCTGGAGAGATCAAGGTCTCCGTTAGTGACAAGGGAGGCGAATTTGTTGTTCTATCACGTGAACTAGACAAGACGATAACGAGACAGCATCTTGAGGATGACAGTCTATATGTCCCATCCTCCGCCAATGAGTTTAGAAAGCAATATCGCCGCCTAAACAAGGTTTGGGTAGAAACAGCTGGAACAGCAGGGCTACCAAAAAACCTTATTACGCGTCTCAAGAACGACTTACCCGCATGTCCAGCCCTATACACGCTAATCAAAACTCACAAGCTCTCTGAAAATGGCCTCGCTTCGGATGATCCATGTTACTTTAAAATAAGGCCTATCATTAGTAGTATCGGGGGCCCCACGGATAGAATTTCCTGGCTGCTCAACATAAACCTAAATCAGCTGCTCAAATATGTCCCTGCCCACCTTAGCAGTTCTAACAACTTCCTAAAACATCTCCGCAGTACCTCGTTTGAGCATGAATGTGTAGTAGAGACTTTTGACGTTACGTCACTCTATACGAACGTTTCAAACGATGTAGCGATGCAGGCTGTTCACGAACTGCTCACGCAGCGCCAGGCTTCATTGAACATGTATGGATTAAGCATTAGGTAGATCATGACATTGATAAATGAATGCCTGAATTGCTCTATTTTCCGATGGTCAGGACAGTACTACCGACAACTTAGAGGTCTAGCTATGGGACAAAGGCTGGCACCCACTCTCGCCATTGTTTTCATGGCCAAGACCGAAAAGCCTATAATAGACCGAAAACCACTGCTGTATTATCGTTACATAGACGATTGCTGCGTCATCTGCTCAACACAAGCAGAACTAGACACGTGCTTCAATCTTCTCAATCAGCAGTGTCCGCACATTAAGTTCGCAAGGGAGAGACCTATAGACAACTGGTTGGCTTTCTTGAATGTGCACATTTACTTGCGGAATGAAATGTAAGACTAAGTGGTACCGAAAATCCAGTAGCAAAAACATCTCAATCCACTATCTTTCAGCGCATCCCAGCAAAATGAAATAAATCTGTTATAGGTAACATGTACAGGACAGCGGCAAGAGTCTCGTCGAGTAGCCAGGAAAAAAACATGGTTTGTAAATCTGGCCAATAAAGTAGCATTATCCAATGGGTACCCAGCTGGAGATGGTGCTACCCGGCAAGCACGACATCCGTCTCGCAGATCCAACGTAGTGGATAGCCCAGAAAAGATCCCTTTCTGTTTACCTTATATCTGATGATATGAGCAGAGCGGTACGGGGCTGTCTACGAAAAGCGGGTCTAGAGAATGAAGTGAGGGTTGTGGAAATACCTCCAGCGAACCTCAAGGGTCAGCTGGTACGTAATCGTGCGTATAATCGGCTCTGCACAACTCCCAACTGCGTGGTTTGCCCGTATGGCAGAGAGGGTGATTGCATGGTATCAGGAGTAGTGTATCGTATCACGTGCAGGTTGTGCGGTGACGATTATATAGGGGAAACGGGACGTCCTCTGTGTATCAGGGTCAAGGAGCATCTAGATGGACTCGTAAAATCTAAAACCTTCACCCCACTTGGAGCACACCGTGTAATGTACCATCCAAACTCCGAAGTAGAGGTAGAAGTTCGTATATTATCCTGCGAGTCCGAGATCATAGCACGCAGAACACTAGAGGCCTTTTGGATAACCGCCAAAAGTCCAAAAATGAACAAGAAAGATGAGTGCATTGCTATCACAAACGAGTTATCCCCATATCAAGACCTACGCGGGTTTTGATCTACGGGGCGGGCCGTGAGGTCCCTATATAAAACTCTTGTGACTCATAGTAGTGGTACGTGGTGGTCTGTTGCGTTACCAGGACTAGCTTATGAGGTAAGCACTAACCAATGTGTTGCTGTTTGAGTTTGCATATCGTCTGGATGCTTTCTGTAGGGTGATGAGGCGCTTGAGAGGATAAATCACTAATGGCTTTGATTTTTCCAGGCTCTGACGAAGGCGATAGCGCCGAAACGTTAGCCGTTGTTTAATAAAGGCGATCAATAACAATCTTGGCTACAGCTCAGGAAAATCAATTTAAAACTACGTTTCAACATGCCGAGATTCAAAGACAGTCGAACATGGGCAATACTCAAGAGTCGATGTTCTTTGCCATACTCGTGTTGACGAGGACGCCAACTCCACCAACACCTCTACTGTCGCATGTTCTTAAGAACAGTTCTTCTCCAGTTCCATATACGGCGTTGAGAGGGTGACGTCGTCTCGTCTCGGTCAGTCCGATGACGTCGCACTTGATCTTCTTGGCTTGCATCATAAGATCTTCGATGGCCGCTTTCGATGCAAGCGTACGTGCGTTATAAGTACAGATCGTCATCCTAGTCCTTTTCCGTTTCGGTAGCCTATATGACTCCTGCAACCCCGTCCTTCCTGGCGCTACCGTACCAGACTTTCCTCCGGAACCAGGAGACTCTTTTCTATTACTGCGTTTTGCATAAAAATTTGAAACCCATGGGCAGGTTGCAAGCCTCTAGTCCCATGAGTTTTTGGGAGAACTTCCGTTCTCCCGGAGTGGACATGTGGGGCTTATTTGTTGGAGGCGACTCCAAACCGCCTCTCTTGCACCTCCCAGTCACTTGATTTCAGGCTTTTCCCCGGACCGACGTGCGGGATACAACGATGTCATAAGTCAGTCCTGGCTCAGCAGAAGAGGTACTCCAACTCCTGATTCCACCTGCGTCTCTGGGTAAGCGCAAGGTCGCTTTTGGTCTGCGATTAGCCCCCTATCTGCGACCCGGGGACGCGCCACGTAGCCTCGCGACTAACCAGCTGTGATGGAGATTGTGTAGTGACGGAGATTCGTAGAGGCAGATTTCATAGATGAAAGATTTCATAGTTTTCTTCCTAAACGCATCAGTTCCACATCTAGAGAACATTCAAACTTGATCATACATCTATATTTCTTTGAACCCTCATTTTGGAAACATTATTTAAAGTATGAGTTCTCTCTTTTTTCTCAGTAATTAGCACAAAATGATGTGCTGAAATGAAATGACGTGAATATCATTCGCTACTACTTAAGCAGCCGTTTTCATACCTGTTTCCACAATGCAAAGGAAAGAGGTTACCAAACTGAGGCAAACGTGCAAGGAAATAGATACGCACAGGAGTTTTAGAGGTGAAACGCGACACGTGTAGTAGCCTTGGCTGTGAAACGGTTCACAACGTCTCATTTACTCTCTGCGAAATCCACATGAATTGATTGCGCGATACTAATGTACAACGGCACAGCAATTACAAGCAAGTGGACCCATCCCAACTCAATGTGCCGCTTTGCGATGCTGGCTCACCAATCCTAACCCATTGGACTCGTTCCACACGATTTTATAGCTATCTGGTGCCTAGGCACCAATCCAACGTCATGGGACTCGTCGCACCCCATTTTATAGCCTGCTGGCATCGGCGCTCAACCCGTCGTCCTAGGATCCGTCTTCCTCCCGTTTTGGAACTTCATGACTGACACACGGGGCAGAATGAGCCCGTCATTATATAGTATGATGGTTTGAGAATGTAGAAGTATACATTCTCGTAAAAGTTTATGTACACTCACTAACATATGACAGAAACTAACTTGTTATCTTATCAAAGCCAACATACACCGTTACGTGGCTCTGCACAATGGTCCAATGATAGAGTGTTCACCTATCAAAATGTTCAAGGCGAATACTCGATCCTCATCGGTGTACAGTTTTGCATCATTATGGAGTATTTTCGTGACATACAGACCACGAACCAAGCGCGTTATTATATAGCACGAAATTAATTCTCCTAGCCTAAGATTGTAAGAATTGTTCATAAAAGCTAGCTTTCTTGTCCATACATACAGTTTATACAATCACTTGAAAAATCAGGAATGCGATGATGAAACCCCATTCGCGGGTGACACACGCCCAAACAATATGACAACCAAACCTAGGTGTTTTTTTTTTACAGGTTTTACAGATGTTACCTGCACTCAACACAAAAGATCGATAAATACCACTCTTTGTCGATTTTGGGCCGATCTCGTATTCTTCAATTTACCCAGATGGAATATACCGTAGAGAGGCGAGCTTTTGGGGACAACTTTGTGAGATGTAACCGCTTTTCCGTTCTCCGATCTTATTTTTAAAAACCGTTTTTTGGTCAATTTCGTGGCCTGTGAGGTGTGTAGTTGCGTCCAACATCTCCTAAGTGTTCTCCATTTAGTGCCATGGAGCTTTTCCTTGAAGGTGATCTCTGAATACAAGTACGTAGGAGGTATTCCTAGGTATATTACACAAATAAAGGACGAGTTGGAGCAGTCGGTAAAAGGTCTGGCTGCAACTGCACTGCATGATCAGTGGTACGAAACCCCAGCGCCAATTTTTAATTCCTTCGATAAATTGATGCCAGACTTGTCTGGGCACAATTTATCGAAGGGATTAAAAATTGGCTCAAAAACACTGGCTTGATAGAACAGCTAGCCGCACAAGTCGTTGTATAGAGGATGCATGCGTTTGTAAACCTTATACGGTTCTGAATTGGTGTGAACGCGGTAGCATCCGAAGTATGTTGATTACCGCAGGACGCCTCATCTACTTTTTTTTGCTACACACATATGCTTTCAAGGTTTTTACGGCATCTTCGCTGTGCTCACAAATTCTGTTTTGTTTTTCAGCATGAAGGTGGGATGTGGGCTGTATTCAAAAGCTTGGTTTGCCGAATCTTATTGGTTTATTTTGCGACTAGCATTATAAAGGTAAGTTGGCATTTATTGTTTTTCCAGGTCGAACTTTTACTTTTCAGAGCTTGTCTGGTGGTCCTTCACAAGTTACCGATAAATCAGCACCTAAACGAGCTGTTTTCCAGCCATCTAAGAATCTTTTCGCATCTGGTCAACCTTTCGACCTCCACATGTATCTTGACGATTCGGTTTGTTGAGTTTTTTCTGCATCCTAATTTCCTGTATTCGATCTGTTTACACCGCAGTACTGTAATCCACCCATAGTGTTGTTGATAATATTTTATTCATTTGCCATTATCACATTCTTCAGAGGACTGAGAACCGCTTATAAACTCATTGTGGATCAGAGCATATGATGTTCATTAAGAAAAGAAAGGTTAATTAGAGGTTCTTGAACGAGTTGTCAGCTAGTGTCTTATTTGTTTAGATTCTAGCGATCTTATGTTATTATTAATCCTTGAAGAGGCTGTGGTTCATTCATGTGTGTTAGTGCAACTGTGATTAGCAGGGATAAGAAGTCTTCGACTACATAAGAGAGCGTGCCCTTGTCTCTCCACTGGGCACCGGAACTTACTATCCATTCATTTATTCAATTTAAAAGACAGGTCTTATCGTAGAGTAATCGTCCGTGTGGTGGAAGCAGCCATCAGCCCTTTGATTTAACTCTACTCACCTTAGTCTGGGTTTCGTTCCCGTCGAAAGTCTCGGGAATGAGCACTCGAGCTCGGCGTAGTTGTATTGGTGTCGGCAGCGCTGTGCCATGCGTTCTTGAGCAGAAAAAAAACTCACTGCCCGAGCTGACATCTAAATGCCTCCAAAGTACTGCGGAGGGCTGCTTCATCTGCAGGAGAAGCTTCTTCAGGAAGATCGGGATGTGAAAAAGGAAACTTATGTAGACATCAGTGGGCCTCCGGCGAAAAAAAGGGTGAGGAGAAGAAGCGTTCACGTCTCCGATCGTTGGGACAGGAAATTACGGCTTTGGATGTATCCACCAAAAAACTAGGCTTGGTGTCAGTCGAATCTCGGTAATGAAAAACATTGGCAAATGCCTCGAAACTGTTGTCAAAGTCGACCTCGTCCCGGCCGGAGAAATGAAAGTACTCCTCAGAGAGAAACTAGATTGGATATTGGACGGATCCGTCTAGGAGAAAGGCTGACTGAGAAATTGACTGGATCCCGGCAAACGACGAAGGAACTAAAGAGCAAGTGAGTAGCGGACAAAGAGTAGCAAACTTTGAGTGTTTCTTAGAAAAGTCTGAGAGGAGGGGCCAAAAGCAGAGCTTGTGAACTCTTCGTTTCGTTAAAGACATCACCCCACGAATCTGGGGTGGTACGGGTTTCAGGCGGCTAATGCCTATACGGGGTCGTAGATTGTGGGGAAGAAGGTGATTCCGTTTATCTCTATGTATCAGTGTAAACGGACGACCCCGGAACGCCTTTTCTTACGACGGATTCTCTTGCAAGGTGCGATTTGTCGAAAACCCACTCGGACGAATTGGAGGCGGGGCGGGGTGGAAGGGTTGCACCTTGCAAGAGAATCCGTCGTAAGAAAAGGCGTTCCGGGGTCGTCTGTTTACACTGATGCAGGGAGAGATAAACAGAATCACCCCCTTCCCCACAATCTACGACCCCGTATAGGCATTACCCGCCTGAAACCCAGATTTGTGGGGTGATGCATTTAAACTTATCATTATCAAACTCTTAAAGAGAGTTTCGAAAAAGCTAACGTCGCAGTGCAAGTAGTCAGAAAAAGTAACGAAAGCTAGCAAACTGTCATACACTTCAATGCATGAGGGTGGGAATTGCTACGTAGAACTTTTGAGAAGAACTGAGGGTGTTGACTGGTTTCCTCCTATGTGAAACTGAGAAAGGTTGAGGTTGCTGCGCTCTCTTCCAATATGCTGCTACACCATGCTCAAGTGCTTTCTCACCGCATAAGCATAAGTTATCAGTATGTGACCCAGATCAGGTTCGCGATCGTGGACTCGTCACTTACTAAAACACCGGACCTGAACTCTACACTTATACTCACACAGCGTATCGGGGAACGGTAAAGAGGGTCCCGGCGGATTCTCCGCGAATGCCTCCTAGACATAACGTGCTCAGTGGAACGATCGCACCGCAATCATCGACGCACGCATCCCCCAAGGATATATTCTGACAGCCGCTCTGGGTACCTCATTTCTGCCACATTTTTTGTCGTGTACAGTTAGGGGAACGGTAAAGAGGGTCCCGGCGGATTCTCCGCGAATGCCCCCGAGACATAACGTGCCCAGTGGATATGCCGGCGGATACGCGAGCATACCTCAAAGAGGTCACGCTCCAGCCGTTCATGAAGACGCAGACAACCGTCTTAGATGTTCTTCTAGCCACAGAGACGCAGAAAACTGTGGAGTTACAAGAAAATATGCAAAGAAGAGTGGTATGAGCTGTCACAATTGCCGAATAAGTCAAAGAATAATAGTGTTAGATAGAAGCATATGGCATTTTGTTTGGTGTTCTAATAAAGAAAGGGAGTGAGTTTGTCTTAATATCACCTTCAGAACGTCTAGAAATCTTACCAAATTTGAACTCTTTTCCGTCCTGTAAGTTTCACGAAGTCAGAGATACAGAAGGTTCCTCTGCCCAGAAATAAATTAGGCTACAAAAAAGCTTGCGAGTTACAGGATAACGATAGTTTTCATTACCGTTACTTTTCGAAAGCCGGAATGTTCCGTTCTAACGAAAATTTTTATGCACGTAATTTGAAGCTATTAGATATATCCTTATCTCATATTTCACGTGAGGATTTCTCTTGCTTCTGGTACGACTACTAAATTGAGTGAATTATATCCTAGCCGGTGATGCAGCGTATGATTAGCGGTAGGTAAGCAGAGTCAGCTATTTAGGTGCTAACGAAAGTGAATATCTTTAGGACACGCACCATCGCTAATTGTTCTGACGAGGCATGACCGGGGCATGCTCGAAATTTCGCCGGGACCCTCCTTACACGCATCCCAGCGTATCTTCCCTGCTTCTCGAATTTTCTCAACTCTATATTACCAACTAAACAGCTTAGTGCTGAACTACTACTGAGGGCCCCCTCTCAACAGCAACACAACACTGAAAACTCGTTCAACGCAACATCTGTACTCGTCCTGGCGCGGAATCACAACTTTTTAAACCTCGGCTGCGTCTAAGCTGAACTTAAAACTGCGGCTCAGCTATTAGGAACTAATCTCAACGTTGGACTTGTTCATCTTCCTACGGTTAATAATCACGGCGGGTTTATGCCCTCTTCTTTTTGTCTTTTTTCTACTTTCCTTTTGGTCATCTTTTCTTTCTCCAGAAAAAAGAAACGAAAACTAGTCTGGAAACATTATCGCACCTCTCTCACCGTTCGTGTGGGTGTGCATTCCATGTAATCGGTCCAGCAATTGCAACCAACTTACTTAATTTTGAACAAGCAGTTAAATCGAGGAGAGGTACATTACCCACTGCCTACGGCTCCAGCTGCTGCCTTTTGGATGTATGTTCTTTCGTAACTAAAGCGGATGAATGGCTTTCCATGCAAAGAATGATTACCAAGACTTCTCAGAAAAAAAAACAACACCAGTCGTAACTTTGTCAAGAAGTAGGCTCGATTGTCTATACCTGAGATAGATAGGGCGCGCCGCTATTGAAGAAAAAGAACGAGTTAACAGCTACCTTGTGGCTCGCGAAGAACTATTGGACAAGAAGTGGCGAAGACCGAATGGCATTCTTCGGGAGAAGGAGTGCAGTCGACAATAGATGTAATGCAGAAGTGCTAAAAGTGAGACAATGTTTAGTTCGCCGGATCACCTTGGCTTTCCTTATTCTTTGAACTGGTCGAGTGGGTACCAGTAATCTTTCCATTTATCCTGATTTAGAGTCGCCCAGTGGTTTCTCCTTTCGCGTGAGGCGCGAAGTGCACCGAGTTTTTCTTTGGAGTACTTTGTGAAGAAGTCTGACAATCGATCCGGCGGGGTTCCTGTACTGAGCTTAATATGGCGTGGAACCGAGTCGGTTACTGCTCTGTTCCAACGGTTGTCGTTGAAATGCATCACGTATCCGGCCCATCTTATTTTGCTCTCCTTGGAAAATCCGGGGCGCCCCTAATCTTCGATCGCTGACGTGGGATAGGACTTCGAATCCCGTCTCTCACATGTCTGGATCGGGATACTCCTAGCATCACTCTTTCGATTGCACGTTCAATGACGATCACCGCATTTTCCTCCTGCTTGTGAATTTTTTTCCACTTTTCTGAACCGTAGGTCAAAGCAGCAAGAACGGTGGTGTTGAATAGGTGAGCACGGAGCCGGATGTTCTTTGTCCTTTTCACTACATCCTCGACGCTCTTGAACGCTCCCCAATCCGCTCGTTTCCTTCTGCCTAGGCTCGGCGGTCGGATTGTTCTTCATGTTTATTTCCCCACGCAGATTAACGAAGCTGGTGCATTCAGATATGTTCCTTCCGTTGAGCGTGCGCGGAGCATCCGAGACCCATCCGTTTCCAATGAACATCGTCTTCTGCAGACTAAGCTGAAGACTGATCCATCCATATGTTCCGCCGAATTCAGTCAGTATAGTTGCGCTTGGCAGATGTTATGAGAATGATGTCATCAGCAAAGTGTAGCTGCCGACCATCAACCTTCATTCCCATGTCCTCCCATTCGAACTTTCGTATTGCGTTCTCGAGAGTAGCCATGAATACATTAGCTGAAATTGCGTCACCCTGCCGGATTCCGCTCTTGAAGTCGATGATGATATTATTGTAGAATTTTGAAATTCTGGTCGTGAAGTTACTGTGCAACTCTCGAAGAACCTTTATGCACTGAGTAGGGACGCCTCAGTTGTCCAAGGCTTCCATGACCGCTTCCTTCTCAACTGAGTCGAGTGCCTTCTTTAAGTCGACAAAGGTGAGGCATAGCCGCATCTTGTACTATCGCGATACTTCGATAAGTTTCGAAACAGTGTGATTGTGGTCAATCGTGCAGAATCCTTTTGGAAACCCTGCTTGCTCGCATGACTGTCCTTCATCCAATACTTTCTCAATCCTATTAAAGATCACTCTTGTAAAGAGCTTGTAGATGACGGGTAGTAAGCAGATCGGGCGATAATTGCCGATGCCATGTGGATCTTCGTTCTTATACAACAACGCAGTCTTGCTGGTCTTCCACTGCTTAGGAACCCTGCATTCCGACAGGTAACTGTAAAAAGCCTCGCCAGGGTGTTGATGAGTGCTTGCGGAAGTTTCTTCAAGTGTTCTGGTCTTATCCTGCCGGGAAAGGCTGCCGTACGATTTCTTATCGACATGATAGCAGTTGCACTTCCGATGGGAGAACCTCGGAATGACATGTCCATCTTCTTTCAGATAGTGAGGAGGCAAGTGGACATGACTGTCGAAGAGGTCAAAGTAGAAGTCATAGATGATTTTCTGCATTCTCCTTCCCGATGTTGTTCTATTTGGGTTCCGGAGAAATGTCATCTTCTTCTTGCGATTAGCGAAGTCTCAACGGGCATAGCGAAGGCTCTTTCCCGCCTCTGCAGCTACAGCCAACACTTCTGCTCTCCCCTCTTTGAGGTCTTCTTTTATCGCCTCTGTGCAAAGCCTTGCGAGCTCGGTCGTGAGTTCTTGGTTGTCTGCTTCGTGCTGCTTCACTATGACGTATTAGCACGAATTTCCGGAAAGAGGCATCTCTTGATGGTTTTAGAACTCTGGGCATTCTTCCTGCAGTCGTGAAAGTGTTCAACAAACTGATCGTGTGTTCAACAAACCGATCGTATTCTTCGTTAATGTTGTCCATTGCGCCTTCCCAAAAGCCGGCTAGTAGCGAAGAGATCCCAGTTATTGATCGTTCTCGGACTTCACCCTCTAAACTTAATGGTTTTCTCTTTTCTCCACGTGAAGGCTAATCTTCATCGAAGAAGGCAATATTCCGAACCCGTATAGAACTTTGGCACTACAGCGTTATTCAGAACCTTTTACTGACGATGATGTGGTCAATTTTATTACGGTACCCTCCACCGGGTGACTCCCTCGTCTAGAGTAACGAGGAGGGCTTCTTGAATTGCGGGTTCCCTTTGAGTGTTTTTGGTAGTCATGATAAACTCGGAGAGTCTTCCCCTGTTCTTTCCATTGTAGGCCGTTAGCCCCAATGTGAGGTTCCTCAGGCGTTCTTTTGCGCCAATCTTGGTGTTGAAATCACCAACACTGACCTTGCAGAAGGCATGGTCATATCTGAAGAACTTTTCTAGATCCACATAGAAAGCTTCAACTTCTTCGTAGCTTGATTTTGGAGCGTAAGCGATTAAGGTAGTCAAATCTAACGTTGGACCATATCTTGTCATCCGCAGACGTTCGATTCGCAAGCTCGTCGCATAGAGTGTTATTATTGTCAAAAAATCTCGATTTTAATCAATTTAATTGGATAGAAGTGGCAATCTTGTTTCTTCTATTTCCTCGTCGTAGCCTCATGCCTTAGCCGTGATCCTAGTTGCTGCACTTGGTTGGTCGTTCAAAATCAAAAGAATTATCATTGGATGTCGTTTATAAGCAGAGATTTTCCATTACCACGCTGAGACGCCACCCACAGTCGCACAGTCTGCTGTGCGCCCTTTCAATGTCATTACTCCCTCGACGATTTGGCTGGTGTTGGACGACCACCCCAGTGCACCAACTGGAAGCACAGCTAAGGAAAGAAGCTACGACGAGGAAATGGAAGAAAAAGGTTTGCTACCTCTATCCACTTAATACCCTTTTTTGACAGTAATAACACCTTATGCGGTGAGCTGCGTATTATTTCATTTCTACTACTTCAGCATTGCCTAATTTACCAGTGCGGGATACGCTCTTTTCTCCCCTCGATTAGCATAATTCTGTTTCTCTTCGTCATTTCTGGCAACCATCACACTTCGTTGATTGAACGTGAACGTATCACTGGCGGCTGCTTCCTCGCCTTTCTACCACCTTTTTCCTCACGGTGAATGTTCAATAACCCATAAAAGCGGCGAGGCACCTGATCAGGAAGTCCGCGCTGCTGTGAACTCTCCGGCCAACCTAAGCGGTTACGGGGCGGTCGCGTAGCGGCGGGCTGGCTCGCTACTACTTCTGTCTGCTGTACTTCATACGTCCGCTCCATCACACACACGAGAGCGTATATTATTGAGGAAACTTGCGAGCATTTGTTTTGAACTCGCTTCGACAAAAGATTTCCAAGATTATCAAAGTAATAAAAGAATCTTCCTTGTACTACGGGTGAAATTTCTATCGCTGAGGGAGTTGTCGGTTCTTTTCGCATCTACGCTACTTTATTCTCTGCTATCTTTCCTATACTGTACTTCCGACCGGTTCTGAGCATTGATAGGATTAAGAATTTATGCTGTTAGATGCGTCGTACTTTTCCGACATTTACTAGCGTAGTGTTGAGTCCGTCAAGAACTTAAAGGCATCGTATCAGGAAGTTGAGGTGATACGGAAACTGCAAGAAGAACGTGCAACGTGAGTTCTGGTTTACGGAAACGAGCGTAGCTCTGCTCTTAATCGTCGTAAAAAAGGGCTTGGAAGACGACATTCTTTCCTACGAATTCAGTTCAAACGGAGCACCTTTGTGCAGGTACCGCGCCCCCGAGCGAGCGCTCAAAGATTAATGAGGTTTCTCATCCGCTTATTCAAGTAAAACCAATAGGCTGCTGAGGAGACCGGAGCGTGTACAAAGGCTGAGCGTAGCTTGTAGGCAATAAAGGAGTCCTCGTGCCGTTTTTTAGGACGACTAAGGGAAATTGAGGGGGTTACGGTCGTTTCTATAATCTACAGCCCGAGCTCTGCGTATTCTTTGACATTTCGTTGCCGCGTTAATTTCGTTATGACTTCTGTTCACTGCAACTTTCAGACAGCACATTTCATTGATAATTTTGTGTCAATGTCTGCTTCCATTTTATATGTCAATATTCCGAAAAGTTAATAGTATAAGGCAAAAGGTTCCATTGAAAGCTAGCATACGAGCATGTAGCAGTCAGCAATATAACCCTACTTCTATTTGTGCTCGCAGAAAACGTTGGAAAAGGATACCGTTGCTTAGAAATAGCTGAATTGCTCTCGCGAACACGGTCGGGCTATGCTGAATGGTTTTCGGGAGTTTTCTGCAGGTCCATGCGAAAAGCTCGAGAATTTCTGGGAGCTTTTTCTGTAGCCTATTTTCATGAATCTAAATTTTTATGTTTTTTTTTCATTTTTTTCAATTCGAGCGAGGTTTAACGTTAACGTTGTAACACTAATTCATTTACCAGTTTTCGTAAGATTTTCCTGACACAATCTGATAACCACTAAAAATAAATTTCACCTTTTATTTGTGTTAACTTCCAACACCTTTTCCGTTCAGCTGGTTTTAGATGCTCCTTCTAGATAGTTCATCTTAGAATCCTTACATACCTCAAGAAACATGTCTGCACACAGAGACATACTATGGATCCTGGACTGAGCATGCATCTTTCAGATCAGTGCACAATTCGAGCTCGTATATTTTTGAAAAGATAGACAAAAAAAAACTAAGAAAAACAACGGTATTTATAAGAGTGAGATTAGATGACTGACCACGCACAAATAATTTTATTAGTAGATTAGTGGACTGTGCAGGCGCAAAGGCTCTTAGTCTAAGTGACTCAAAGAGTCACTTAAACTCCTGCCGCGTATACAAATCTGATTGCTACCTAGTCGCAGTGGCCTTGTTCTCACTAAACGCAATCAGGCAATTGAGGGCACGCATTGGGAACGTACCAGCTATATAACGTGCACAGTTACATGGCGCAAGATTCTTATACATTGCAAAAAGGTGCTGCCGTCCAGCACATAGCCAAAGGCCATGACCTAAAGGATCAACTCTCTGAAAGAACCACAGAACCTTTGACAACAATCATTCGTTTCGTCACGCTGAACTGCCGAACATTGTCTAGCGAACTCCTAGACACGGTTTCTACGATATTGTTTCTATGCGGAGTCTATTGTTGTCTTGTCTTGTCTAGTCTGTGTATTTGTCTACTCTTTTCTATTGTTGGAGTTCACTCAGTGTGACGAAACCAATGGTTGTTGCCAAAGATTTTATGTTCTCTTCAGGTCAGAGATCAGCCCGTCATCAGACCACACTCGCTACTGCAGCGATGCTGAGGAATAAAAGATAAAAGGCCGCGTGATAGCTTTAAGGAACGACTACAACAACCTTGTGGAGGAATTTGGCTTTACGTCGTCAAGATGCGCCCTTATACGATTGCGGGATCACAGAGGACTCTGGATACTAATTGTCCACGTACCTACGGAGATTGCTGAGGACAACAATAAGGACACCTTCTATGATTAACTCAATGCATTAATGTCTAAAATACCCAACCAGCAGGTGGTTTTTTTGGAATCGATACAAATGCGAAGATGTGGGGAACGATCAAAAGATAACCGTGTGATGTGCCACCGCGTATCCATGGGGCTAATGAGCGTCGATAGTTGTACCGTGCGACTCCTGACAGCGTCATAATCGCTAAAGTAGCCTAGTTGCTCCTCTTGTGCTACGTCTTCAAGACGCCGCGGCCACGCCACCCTCCCCCCCCCCATTTCGCTGCGTCTGCCGCTCTTAAGACGATTTTTTTTTCGCCGTCTAGCTGACGCCCTGCCCACACAATCGTCCCCGCCCATTTCTCCGCTTCCGCTGCTCTTGCGACGCGCTTTTGCTTTTTAGAATCGAACGACAAGGAGAGTGTGCGTGGTATTAGATGTTGTTTGAAACTCTAGATAAAGTATACCTGTAAGTTAATATAAGTGAAAGAGGTTTGTATAATATGTCATTTAGATTCATTTTTCTATGCCGTGCTATGATATGCCATTTAGAAACGCGAGTGAAAATGTGTATTATCCTGTTTTGACCTGTTACATGGAAACCATACATTGTACCTAAAGGTATATCTCGAAGATACAAGCGCCTCGTTCCTTCGTCATCACGGCTGCCGCCCCGCCAGCTAGGCAGTCTCCACAACTGCATTGGATCACCTAGGCCTCGCCTCACTACTGCCTTCGAATCAACGCCTGCGCGATGTTTGCGTCGAGATGGAGCGGTGGAAGGTATATTAGTGAACAGCGAATTGACGCACCAATTTCTGACATAGGAATATGGTGGACTGCATATTATTGGAAATTAAGGAGAAAAAGTAATTCTTTCTATCTAATTATGATCAGAGGTATAGGAAAAGATGATAGGATGTGCGTCACCTACATTGACCTCTGAGAAACTCCGCACATATATGGATCTTGACAAAAATATGCTGCAAAAGAACACTTGCATGCATATATTTCCACACACCTCATGATTTCACACATTTCATGCCCTATCTGTTCTATATAAACTCGCAGCGCATAAGTATGTGTTGGTAACAATTTCTTTCAACGGCTTCATTGTTCAACTTTCAATTCTAACAACTTTATGCCCAGCTGCTCATCTCCAAAATTTGCAGTTTTACCAGGTAATCTCCGTCTACAATTTCACAGGACTTAAATGATTCGAATTAAAGACTTGAAGGGGGTTGCTCTGCCAAAAATTGTCCTTCGCGATGCTGCTGGAACAAAACCTATGCCGCAATCGAGAAAGGCGGAGCAGAAGGACGAGTTAGCAGCGGCCATTGATGCTGTCAATGGGTCAAGGAAAGACGATTGGGGCAGGAAGTGACGAAGAGAAACAGAAGGATACTTTTAGAGGGGAGAAGAGAGTGAAGCCCGCAGAAGTACTAGAAGTGAAATATCATTCGGCATGCCGGATAAAGTATTATTATTACCAGTGAATGGGAGTTTGAAGTAGCCGGACGGGCAAGTCTTCTTTTATTTCGTTATCGTAGCTTTATCCCTAGCTCATTTTGTGCAATTAATGGTGCGGAAGAGTAGCAGTAGTGGATGTCTACGCGGTGTGGTAGTTGGTAGACTGGGTTGGTATTGCAGCACCGCTGAAATAGTCAAGGAATCAATGTCTTTTGCACGCAGAAGCTCTGCCTTCACACTCTGAAACGGCAACCGCAGAGCAGTTGCGGCGTAGAGAAAGGCGCGGTTGGGCGGCTCAGACTTGTCTTCGCCAGCTGATATCGACCAGATATTGTAGGGGAGGTGGTCCGATTATAATCCCTTATTGAAGGTATTTAAGGTGGATCTACTTTTGCGCGCGTGGGAACCAGCGACGATTCTCGCCGCGCGGCGAGAGTCGTTGAACCGCGCCGCCCGTGCTGCTGTGAACTCTGCGGACAGCCTTAGTGGCTGGTATGCGAGCCATTCCAGAAAAGAGAGGCGAAGCGCTAATTATCCCTACATTCTGTTACTGCTGCGCAACAAATAATTGGTAGCCAATGTTTCGATGCTTTATCTACTCATCCACAACTGAGAAATGTTGTGCTAATCTTCACTTTTCTGTTTTCTGTTTTTGAAATATAGACATCAATTTAACATTTTCTTTCTTCATCTTTGTTAACGAAATCTTTACTTTGAATGAAGAGTACCCATCACCAAACCCCTAAACTGAAAGTGGTAGAAGCCGTGCGCCAAACTTCGCACCTTTGTAGAAGGGCATTCGGTTTTAGTTAATTATTCAATTCTAACGGAAAGATTCTTCGATGGTTTTACTCGTGTCTCTGTAATTTCGTGCCATCAATCAGATTCGTAAGTTAAGGAACAGCGCCTCTGGAACCTGGAAAACCGCTATCTTTTTTGGCAACAACTCAATGTCCTATATGGTGATTATTCTGGAGGTCCGGCGAAGGTATTTTTTCCTCTGATCGGTCTAATCGTTACGTGTTTGTCTTAGTTATACGCTGGTTATAGCGCGCTTCTAGCCACTGAAGAGCCTTCCTGAGCTTGGAAATATGTAGTTGTAGAGCATTAGGTTACCCATTAGGTTAACTGCATTTGTGCTGAGAGGACATTAAAAGTTTGCAAATGATATCGATTGTGCAGGGTGTTTACTAACTTAACGCAGGATGGAGTTCTCGTCTTCGAAAGAACAATCTCCACTCCGCAGTCGCTTCTGAGGAACCAATCTTTGTACTTGCATGTTTTTATTACCAAAGCTGGTCATTCACCAAATCCGAAGGATCGAAGTTATATCAAGCGTGAGGTATGATGTTCACTTGTATAGGATCCATAAGTGCTCCTATTTTCTTTTCAATTTTACATTTCCGTTAGGATAAAGATAAAGGATGAAGTGTCTGTCGTTAATCAATCCGCTTGGGATGCGCCACTAAGTTCACTTCAATTCAAAATCGTTTGAGGTCTACGAACGTGTAACTAGCCTATACAATGACTTGCGGTGGCCAGCCGACTATCACGTCAGTGTTTTTATCCTCCCAGACAAGTCTAGTACCAATTTATCGGCCCCAAAGAGATGAAAGGCTTGTTTTGCACGGTTTCGGTTTCGAACCACCGACCGTGTTGCTACAACGGACCTCTAACCGAATGCGCTAGACCCGCCCTGCACCTGCGTGAGGGCGAGTGTGGCGCAGCCGGTCGCAATGGTTGCATGATCGGAAGTTCGAATCCGCCCTATTCTTAACTAAGCTTTTCATCCCTCCGGGTTATACCAGAATTGTCTGGGAGGATAGAAACACTGACTTGGTTATCGGCTGACCTCCGCAAATCATTTTATTGGCTAACACGCCTTCCAAAACCTCAAGGATTACGAGTAGCAGTAAAATGCATTCGCATCCCAAGTGGATTGATAAGCCAGTGACTTTATCCTTTATCATTTCCGTCATGTCGAAGATTCCGTTTAATCTTTTCCTAGCTTACTCCGTTCTGTGTACCTCTGTTGCAAAATGTTGCATACGTTTATGAACTCCTTATGATTTTATATGGAATTGTTTGCAACGTATAAATGCGTTTTTAGATCTTTGAATTGAAATTCTCCCTTTTCCCAAAAAGTCTTAGTTAAAGTTTTATTAAACCAATTGTCCGTTCTGTAACACTAAAACGCTCCCTACAGTATGGAACCAAGTATAATAATAACTAAGGTGGAAGCGAGGGTCGCGAAGTGTCTCAGTTGTTCACAACAAACCGAAGAGCTGGAAGTGGTGTTGTCAGTGCTACAGTCAAGATTTCCACCGAGCTTTGGATCAATGTGCAGTAGTAAGAGTTTTAAGATGGAGTTTACATGAAACATTTTGTGTAAACTATAGTCGAACCGTGTGAGCTAATGTGATTGGTGTAGTTGAGATCAAGATGGGACGCTTGTTCGCAGCACTTGGGATACAGAGGTGAGTAAGACTAGCGATGGTTCCCGCTTAACCACGCTCCTGCTAGTTCCTTCACGCCGATTCGAGCGCAGCTGCAGCAGGTCGTTTTCACCCGACTATTCCATACAACATCCATTACATTACATCCAAACATTATTTGCGAGTTGAGGAAAGTCTAGTGCTCACTGAGAAGGTCATGTTGCATGCACGTTGTGAGAACATTTCCGAGTAGAACAAGCATATTCTTCTTTCTTTGTTGTTCTATCTATTCTTCATTACGGCGCATCACTGAAGCTATCGTGATTTGATCGCAAAAAAAGACAATCGAGTTTTTGTCGAGTGTAATGGCAAACTGAGAAGATGGTGTACGCATCCTGTTCGTTCAGAGCCGTCAAATATTATTCATTTTCCCCTTTTTGAAGGGAGCAGAATTCTTTTGCACATTGAAATCGCCACACGCTTTGTTTGAAATCATGCTTCTAATTCTTCTTTTGTTTCGAAATATCCTCTCAGACAGTGCTGGGAGTATTTCTATCACATTTCATTTTTCTTACCTGTGTTTGTAACGGTCACATCGTTCCATACAATCATTTCATTTACTTTGCTTACTGGTCTAGGTTATTTATGGAGTATATCAACTCAATAAATATAAGAAGAGGCACTATAAGACGACGGCGAATTTGCTTACTGGGAAAAGCGAACAAAACAAGCAAGTCCTAGAAAAAGCTGCCAAAATGAACTTCGAGGTGTGGACTTTTATAATACCATTCCAATTTCATTGATGTAAAAGACGTTTTCTTTCGGGGTTGGGCGCATTTGATCCAATATTTTGGCAAAACTTGCTACAATATTTGTTTCTCATTACAGATCTTAAATTTTTGGCATCCGAATCTTACAGTCAGCTTAGTCGATGACCAAACTAGGTGGACTCAAGGTTAAGTTTGTTTTGGTTTTGTGTGCAGCAGGATGCCCTGTTCCATTTCTGCAAGCGTCTTTTTTTGTAATTCCCCTTTCAGGTTCTTTACCTCCTCCTCTGGATGAAGCTGTTACATTTGACACTACTGCGGGATTCTATTTGCCTATTCTCTTCTTTAATAATTACTGGAATCTCGGTTCCGAATACATGCCTATCAACGATACTGTGAAGGTGATTTTTCATCTACATTGTTACGCTTGCGTGTATTTCCTGTTTTTATTCGGACGTATTGATTGGTGAATTTTTTTTTCTTTTTTATATAGCTGGATGTACTATTCTGTTACACGGAAATGAATGCAACTACAGTAGCAGCAGCAGTAATTTGCTTCCCTGACGCGAGCTCTCATTCACTCAATGCTTATGTGCGCCCAAATTAATTGTCATAGTATTATTATTATTAGTATAAGGATGAGTGTGCAGCCAGTTCTGTAAGAAAACGTTCGGGCATGGAGTAGAAGCGTATTAAAGGAACGCGCAGCCACCTCAACCTTTTTCAGTTTTACATAGGAGGAAATCAGTCAGCACCTTCAGTTCTCAAAAGTTCGTATGTAATGTAATGTAAGTTGTAATTTTGTAAGTTGTAATGTAATACCTATGCGGGATCGTAGATCGTGGGGAAGAGGGTGATTCCGTTCGTCTCTCTGTATCAGTGTAAATGGATGACCCCGGAACCTGTTTCTTACGACGTCCTCTATTGCAGCGCACCACCCTTGAGCCTTCCTGTCTACGATTTGTAGAAAACCCATTCGGACGAATCGCAGGCAGGGACGGGGTGCAAGGGTTGCGCCTTGTAACAGAATGCGTCGTAAGAAAAGGCGTTCCGGGGTCATCCATTTACACTGATACAGAGAGACGAACGGAATCACCCTCTTCCCCACAATCTACGATCCCATTATAGGCATTACCCGCTTGAAACCCGTACCACCCCAGATTCCCAGATTCGTGGGGTGATGTCTTTAAAGGCTTGCAGTTATTGATTGATTGTGTTTGCCAAATACATGGTCAAAACAGCTGTCCATTTCTTTATGTCATTGTTTCATGAAGAGAAAACGAGTATCACAATTGAATTGCGTTGTTGCTGTTTCATTAATGTTTTCCGATATGTGCAAAAAGCCAGCGCTATTTCTCAGTCTCTGCATGAGTATGTTTCCGTTCTCCTGGAACCTGACAAAGGTAATATTGTGTCTAAAATTCATTGGTTTATAGGAAAAATTGTCTTGGGAGGCCCTATGCTGAGGACTTTCTCTTCTGTCTAGCATATAAGCCGCAGCTGTTGTTATTAATTTATTAACATAAATCGCACTCACACGTGTGGGTGTGTCGTGCGTACATGCACTTTTTGCCCCTGCGCCAACAGTTAGTAGCATCAGCCTCTATTGCGCTGTTCCTACCTTATGTCCCACCCATTTCACCGATCCAGCTCGCTTACATAATGTTAGCAAGGAAACTTAAGTCCTGAAGCAGTGATTTGTTACAATCGCACTTTAGATTTATGAAGATAACAGAGAGCAATTTTGAACTGCGGGAAACTTCGAAGTATAACACAATGGTTGAAGTTTGAATTATTTGGGTTTTTTTATTTGGTTCTTATGTTTCCGACTCTTGTTTTCTTTCTAGAATTTCTCTTCTTTCTTTTTATTTTATCTTTTATTAAGCTTAAGTTAACAAATAAGTGACAAAAATAATAAACAGTTGATAATAAATTAAGAGAACCTACGATTCTGTGAAAAGTTAGTGGCCTGTCATTCTGAATAGCGAGAGGAGCCTAGGAGTGATGAGGAGGGAGGCGACAAAGATGTTAAATATTTCGTGAGACGACGATCGAGTTCTTGCTTTTGCAACGACTTGACCTCTGGTAGTGAGTAAGAGTTCGGTGTGACGAATGTAAATGAACAGACAATTTCATATATTTGGCGTTTTAGTGAACTAATTGCCACCCGTTCTTTTCATTAACCTTCATTCCTTTCAATTTTTATCTCCTGTTTTATATTCGATCCAACTCAAGTAAAAAAAAAAGATAAATTGTACGTGGAACTCATTGTTGCCTGACGGCTGAAATACATCTGATGAGCTTCATTTCCCGACCCTTGTTCCTACCATAACAATGAGTAATAGTTATGGGCATTGTGCAATTTGACTAGTCTCATATCCTTTCTCTCCTTTTCTAATCGGAGTTCATTTTAGAAAATAACGTTGCGTATTAGCTACCAACCAGTGTCGCTTTTCAAGTACCAGTTGTACGCGAGTCAGCAGGTTTCTTTGATTTTCGAGATGCTTGCAAGTCTGGCTCATCTTATGCACTATATTATTTCTTTTTTGATGCGCAATAAATGGCCATCGATACTGGGCGGCGATGTTTTCGAGCAGGATGATGACGATCAGGACATCATAAAACGAGCGCTTATGGAGACGAATCCTCTTCTGCTTGGCGAGTTTCGCTTTCCAGGAATTGTCTCCTCTATATTGTCTTTTTTACTGTTACTGCAGAGAAATTCTGCTAATCTGTTGGATCTTATTGAGAAAGTGTTTGTTTCAGCGACTTTTGTTTAACATCACCAGTCAGGGCGGCCTGTGACATCACGCTAAGTATACATTTTGCTCAGTCGTAATCTCATTTTCTCTAAGATCGTTTGACATCATATGAGCATTTCAAAAAATATGTGACCTCAATCGTGAACACCTGTTATTCCCGCTTATTTCGCTACAAAACTTTATTCTATTGCAGTGTGCTATTCCGAAGGGTTAAGTTAGGTTATGGGTTACCCTCTGACATCAAATTCAATCACTAATATTCTGATTGACATGGACTTGTCAGTTGAAAGCTTTCCTCATTTTCCGCACTTTTTATTGATTAAACGTCTTCTTTACATTCGCCTCTTTTTTGTTCCAGCTCTTACCGTGTTCGTATCATTACTTCATACCGTCTTTGAATTTCTGGCGTTCAAAAATGACATACAATTCTGGCGATCTCGGAAGGATCTCGCCGGTCTCTCTGTGCGCTCTGCGCTGTTCAGTATTTTCCAAGTAAATATCCGTAGTTTTTTTTGTTGAATTTTTGGAGTTTTTTTTTTTTAACTTAGACGTACTCTTGCTATTTCTTTAGTCCACAGTTGTTTTTCTCTATATTTACGACAATGATACTAACTGGCTGGTGAGAATGAGCGTAGGATTCGGACTTCTTATTGAATGCTGGAAGATTCCGAAAGTCGTAAACGTCGAGGTCTGGAACATTTCTTAACTTTTTGCCTCTTTCTCTTACTCAACCATTCTTCTTGAATCTTACAAATTTAGGTGGATTATTCAAAAAGATTGTTTAATTTTCTCCCGAAATTGAAATTCAGTGATAAGGGATCTTATGTGGAAAGCGAGACCAAAGCCTATGATGAGGTTTTTTAAATCATATCAACCTCTGCATGATTTGAATAATTTCTTCATTCCTATTCGTCTTGTATTGTATTTTTAGTTGGCATTCAAATGTTTATTATGGATCCTTCTCCCCCTTCTCGCTGGTTATGCTGTTTATTCCTTGATATACATTGAGCATAGGGGATGGTATTCGTGGATGCTTAGTATGTTCTATGGATTTCTACTGATGTTCGGGTTCATCATGATGACTCCACAGGTTGTTTATTTTCTTCAACTATGTTTTTGCTGCTCAAAACAGTTTCAAAAACACCTGTGTTGATATTTTGCTAAGATTGTTAGTGAAATTATTTCACCATACAAATTTGCTGCTAGTTCCTAAAAGGTTTTCAAAACAGTAAGTCACTGTAGATAAGATAACATCTGGCGCGAGGCAGAATTATGCAAAGGAGCAGTTTCGACTCACTTTACGACGATTTTCAGCCCTAGAACTTATTAAACTGATGGTTAAACTAGTGATGATTTTGAAACCCATTAAACGTAGTCTAGAACTAATGTAAAAATAAACCAGCCTTAGAGACTAGCGGTCCTATGTCTACACTGTGACTTAACATAACACCTTAGAATACTTGCCCAAGGCAGTAAGAAAGGTAAGGTCTTTTTTACTTTTATCCAAATCCCGTACAAAATACTATACATCCAAGAGATTTTCGAGTTGATCCCGAAAGATCTTCGAGTTGATGAGAGGTTCGTGCATACAAGTACTTTAGTTGGAAGAAACGCTACTACGCACACCATAACGTGCACTGACCAAACGGCTCTCCTCTTTTGAATCGAATATTTTTTCTCTTTGTCATTAGCAGAATAATCGTATCCGCTTCTAATAAGTGAAAATTCGTCGAGTTAGCAATCTGGCATGAACCGTGTTCCAATATTCTGTCTGCTGTGTTATGAAGAAATCTCTTATTCTATTGGGATTCAATCATACGTTCATGTATTTTTTTAGCCTTTTACAAAATTCCGTGCAAGCAGAATTAAATTTAAAAAGATTTTAATTTAGTTTTTGTTGCAAGTTGCAGCTTAGAAAGTTGCGACTTGGGGGCTGCCATTTTTTTAATCGTCCACATTTTCAGTTATTTATTAATTATAAGCTGAAATCAGTTGCACATCTTCCTTGGAGAATGCTTACTTACAAATTCATCAACACGTTTATCGACGATTTATTCGCGTTCGTCATTCGAATGCCTTTGATGTATCGAATCGGATGCTTCAGAGACGACATAATATTCTTGGTAAGCTTTTTTTTTCTCTAATCAGGCACTTCTTTGTTATAGTCTACTTGAGTTAAGCGTTTATCAAAGATAGGTAACACAATCTAGTTCTCTATTTTTGCTTGCACACGCATTTCTCCACTTTGTTCGCAACTGACAAGGAAGCTGACGGGGACTTTGCTTTCTTGAGCTCGGTGTGTAATTATTATGCAATTGTATTACAATTGAATTTATAATCTCGCGCACACAAATGCTCTTGATGTTACTGAAACCATACATGCGCTAATCGGAGCCGATGCTCCGACCCCTTCACTTTTGGACAGTTGACGAAGGGATTCCTCATCACCTGAGCTACACTCAATGAGCTAGACCCCCTTCACCTGAAGAGGGTCTCCTCCCTATTGCACCTATGACTGAAACTACATTACTCACAGATTTAAGGCGTAAACCTATCCACTGTTGTTTACGGCTATTGCCGACGAAGGTAAAAGGGTTCTTCGGCAATCAGAGTACCTTAGTCAAATAGTGATAGATCCAAGGATTCACATGCAACACGTCTTTTAATTTGTGACCCAGGATCCGTTTCTGACGTATGATCCGTCGGGGGAACGGTCAAGAGGTACCCGTATGATGTGCCGCCGTGTATCCAGAAGACTAATTAGCGTCGTTAATTGCACGGCGCGTCTCCTGATACCGTCATAATCGCTACAGTAGCCTGACTGCTCCACTTGTGCTACGTCTTCAAGACGCCCCGCCCTCACCACCCATTTCGCTGCGTCTGCCGCTCTTACGACGATTTTTTTTCGCCGCGTCCACAGCTCTTATGATGCGCTTTTAAAATCGAAGGGAAAAGAAAGTATCTGGTATTAGATGTTGTTCGAAGGTCTACATAAATTGTTCTTGTAGTTAATATAAAAGAAGGAAAGAATGAAATAGGTTTGTATAAGTGATATGTCATTTAGAAATGCGAATGAAAATGAAATTATCCTGTTTCGACTTGTTAGGTGGAAAACATTCATCCATCTACGGGAATGCAAGAGATCTTTCAAAAAATGTCCCACTGATCGGTGTTATGCTATCTTCTTTACTTTTTTCGCTTTCTAAGGATTTCTTTTTGCTTATCTAGCTGGGTAAAACTCGCATCCAACGATTAACGAGGCTCGAATAATGCTTCGCAGACATACACTGCACCTAAAGGTATATCTCGAAGATACAAAGGTCTGTGTTCGCCACTAATACACCTGACCTGTTATATTGATTTTATGCAGAGAATAGATAGAAATGAAGCGATAAAACGCTGTTGAAGAACCTTACAAAGTTTTATTATATAAAACTGTACAAAACGCCATAACCAAAACCACTTTTTTTGTAAAAACGGTCGGAATTTTCTCCAGTTTTTTCGTAAGAAAACCACGGCCGGCTGTCGTCCAATGTAAGCGCCTAAATCAACCTAAATCGTGTAAAGAAAGGAAATTCTCAAGCAGGCACCTATTTTCAAGAATTGAGCATTGATTGTAGGCTGTTGACGTCTGATCAAAGCTTTGAACAAATAACAAAATAGAGCAACGTTTTAAAGCTAGCGTTGAAATATCAACCACTTTTCGAGATAGAAAACTTACATTTTGAAATGTTGCCAAGAATAAAGAGATTGCTGAGTATATTTTCAGATAAGTTCTTTATAGCTAACGATCTATACCCTTTTATTAACTTTCAGTATGGGACTTTGGTCAATCCCAAGGATACTTGCGACACATTTTTCCGCCGGGAACGGATATAGGGATAGAAATTAGTATCTAATAGCGTTGTTGTTACAAGGAGAGGGTATATTTGCGAGAGTATCAGTTTGTTTTCGCTCCTCCAGCAAACTTCCCAGAAAAGGTCGATGTGATGAGTCTTTATATACAAGATACATTTGGACCTTAAATGAGATCGATATTACACTTTGATCCCATCGCTTTAATACTTCTGAGGGAATAAGTTCTGAGTTCTTGCAGTTGAAAAGAACTTGGGAAATTGACCTTTGTTCATATGATGAATGGTGCCGTACAAATATTTTGTGGCGCTGATCATTCATTAGCCAGCATCCTTCTTCGGTTACTGTGGGCACCACTTTGCAGGTTTTTGTGTGTATTGATCTAGCCTGCAGAAGTACACTGAACTTTACTTTTTTACAGAACGTGGTATATCTTGTGCAGTTGGAGGTCATGGTTTCATACATGTTATTCAAATATTAGTATGAGATTCTCTGGGTGAAGCTAGGTCTGCTTTTGGTCGCAGCCGCAGATTACAGTTAAAAGTTGAAGACAACAGCCGGTGGCTAGACTCCTTGTTTCTCCAATCATTTTGATTATTTATAAATGTACTGCGTTGATCAATCCTTTTGGGATGCTTTCAACAACAATTCAGAATCGTTTGAGATTTAGAAATGCGTGTGTAGCTCATACAATAACTTGTACCAATATTGTGTTTTTATCTTCGCAAATCAATCTGGTACCAATCTATAAACCGTGTAGTCGCAACCAAATCTCTTACGGACTGCGCACCACTCGCCCATTGGGATATAGGTTTTTGATTCGAGGCACTCGTTTATTGCCGATTTCAACTTTTTATCTCATTTACACGTGGGTTGATCGCTGCTGTAGTGTTTTTCGATGTCCATTCAGTTATTTGTTTTTTTTTTCAGGTCGTAAAGTCACTGCTAGGCTTGTACTCAAAAGAAACAAAACGTTTTTGTTGGTAGAGGTTGTAATGGTTGCTTAGAATGCTAATCAAGCATAAGGCAACCATACTGTTCTGTAGTAGATTTTTATTGAGCTTTATCTAATGATTTTACAGTGAATGTCCTGAAGTTTTACAAAATTACATTTGTGGTGCAGTCTCTTACATTTGTAAACAACATGTCAAGCAACCATTGTGAGCAAAGCTGCAACAAGGACATCCTGAAATTTTACGTAAACAAATGAAGCGTTGTCTTTTGTGACATTAAATCATTAGCTGAACATTCAAAATATTAGGTTGAAGAATAAATCGTAAGCGTTTTTTCCTTTCAAAGTGAAGGATGCACACAAAAATGAAGAATATTTTCAAAATGTTATGTATCACTCGAAAGAGAATTTTGTAATTTACGAGACTGTACTATTATGATTTTTTATTAAATTGATTCTAATTTTTACAGATTATTACAGTGGAAAGTCAAGTTTGCTAAATGAAGTATTTTTGAGGCCAATTTTTTTTTTTTTTTTGCTTTCATCCAGAGGCGTTGAAACTGAAATTAGTTCTCTGTATGTAGAAGGAGCAACGCTCAGAAGTACCATTCGTGTTTTGCCTTGGTGCTTCAAATTATTAATTTCAGCGTCATAAACGGATTACACACAGATCGACCCAATTGTCGCGGATTAAGGGAAAACTCTTTCTCTCCATTTCTTCTTCGAAAATGAAAAAAACCACTGCGACTTGGTCGACATTCTACTCTCCGTTGTTGTTCTTCCCATCGTTGAGAAGTTTTTCTATGCGTCTCATTCTTTTCATGTCTATTCCGTATTTTTAAAATATTTTCCCATGTCTTCTTTATGGTTTTTCATAAACGCATAGCTTTGTGAACTTGAGAATCCAATTTAGTGACCTCAAAAAAAAGAGAATCAATAAAATTAAAAAAGAATCAAAAGGCGGCTATTTTTTCTAAGAAGTGTTTTTTGTCGTATGATGTATAACGCTCTGGAAATGCCTATTTCTATGTGCATTTTTCACTTGAAAAAGACGCTCATTATTTATTCTCAACCAAATACGTCATATGTAACATTGCATCAAAAAGAGGCGAAAAATGGTGACACTGCAAAAAAAAGGAATGAAATAGGAATGAATAAACATTGAAAACTGTTGCAAGAACGATCGCGCTACTATGGAATTGAACCAAATCGTACTGTAAATTTATTGTAATTGTAGACTTGTAACGAAATTAGTTAGTGACAATAATAATAACAAAACACTGAGTACTAAATAAACTTGACTTTAATAAATTAAGAGAATCTACAAAAAGTCACTAGAATATTGAAGCTGGAAAGTATTCGAGATCAAATGAGAAAAATTCGTTTCATTTTGAAAGTAAGCAAAACACTCCTAGGAACACATCAATACGAAGTCTGGTTTTTAAATGAACACCTTCTTGCTCTGAATAGTTAGCTGATTCAAGAGGATGGGTTCATTTTTTAGATTCATATCGACTCTAGAATGAATCCTCCCAATCTGTTTTCACATATTATAGTGTAAAAACAAGGACTCAGAAATCTGGTTTGGAATTATTCCCAGAACAAATTCATACTTGAATTCTTCTATTTAACGTTCGAATCATAGGTGCAGTAGAGAGGAGCCGGATTCTCCTTAGGTGAATTCTCCTTTCTAGCACATGGTTTCCAAAATTGAAAGGGATTCTTTCGCCGATCGCAGTTATCAAAGAATGGTGTTTAGCATAAAATGACGTGAAAGACATCATTCTACTGATAAAGATAACGTTGTGCGTCAGATCATGTAAACTGTTTAAGCAGTCGTTTGCATGCATGTTTCCACCTTCTGAGCGAGGCATGCAACCAGCTTGAAGCAAACGTCCAAGGAAATGGACGTGCGAGGAGTCATAAAGGTAAAAAGTAGCGCGCCCAGTGGCCACGGCTATCAAACGGCTGCAACGTCCCATTTACCTTTTGCGAAATGCCCAGTAAGTTATAGCACACCATTTGGGCGCCGGAGGACCATTTGCAACCCCTTTTATAGCTATCTGAGGCAGGCGCACCAATCCGACATACATACATACATACATACATACATACATACATACATACATACATACATACATACATACATACATACATACATACATACACACATACACATACACATACACATACACATACACATACACATACACATACACATACACATACACATACACGGACTAAACTCGTCATTATATATGATGGTTGTTTTTAGGGTTAGAAATAAGATGAAATACTAGAATGAATTTTTATTAATAATCTTCTAACCTTTTATCCTGAACAGAGGTGCATAAATCAAGTATACGTTTTCCTTTGAAGTGCAGTAATCTTCAATGGATCCTCCATCAGTTTTTGTGGAATCCTCACTCTTTCCTTCATTATTATATATATATATCTACGTACTTAGCAATTTACATGTTTTTAAGATCTATTTGTGCCAAAGATGGATTTATCGAGTCGATCCGAAGCGAAAGAACGAATTTGGTACCTCGTTCGAGTCAGGAGCTGTAAATGCAGCAAACATAGCGGATGTTGTTAATGCGCGAGATAAACAGGCAGATCTGAAGTCGAAGAAAGACAAATAATTTGTTCCGAATAGTTTGTTCTTTTTTGTATTTTTTATTTGCGTTTAGCCTCTCGTTTTGGTACGAAATGGCAGGATAGCAATTGACAAATATAATAAAACGATCCGTTTCCATTCAGATATTCTTTGCTAAGGTTACGTTACTGTTCGTTGTTCAATCACACACATTACACATTCAATCTCGAGCAGAATGTATAGTTGGGTCAAAACGTCCTAAGCTCGGTGCAATTGCGTGAGCGGCTACGCTCGAAGCGGTGCAGCGATGGGTGGTGCTCAACAAGGAGCCCACCTTGATCCTGACCGCCACGCTCCTCCGCACCCCTTCGAGCGCCTCTGCACCGAGCATCATGTCGTTTTGACCTGGCTATAGGTAGCTAATTTTGACCAACTAACACATTCTGCTTCAAAACTGTCCACTCTAAATGTTACTGCTCGAAATTTCACCTTCATACTATTTTTTTCCACAGAATTTCTTCGTTAAGTTGTAGTGTTTCCTTTCGTTCGAATCAGCATTAGAGGTATAAAATAAAGCTGGAATATTTACTGGTCATATTCAGCATATGTGTGATGGCGCCACGGAAGTATAAGCTTCCTTCTTTTTGCACCAAAGATAGTGGAATTGAGCTCATGCCCTAGTGCTAATCTTACCCTACGTGATAAAATTTCTGAGAAGCATTACATCTCGTTTAAAAAGCCCGTTTAAAATTCTTTACCCTGCCTAGTTCGACAAGTAGAGGATCAACAACTCACCGCCACTGACATACTCGAAGCACATAGCATGCTCGTCAGAAATGACCAGCAGGTACATCTCAATTCTCAGTACAAGAGACAGTTGTCGAAGAAACTGAATTTGAAAGAATAGGAAAACCACGTATTCAGACCATACGCACGTCTTAATAAATCCAATTTAAACAATAAAAAAAACCATCCTTATTGTTCCGAATACGGAACTGTGTCGTCTTATTATTCCCGAAGCACACGGACCGTATCACAACAGTACAGGATACAGGATAACAGGATATACAATAGCCGAAGTCCCACAACAATACTGGACATCCTCGGCTTCGAGAGCAAGTGAAGAAATGCATGCGGTCTTGTGTCACCTGTCAAAAAATTAATAATCTACCCTATAGGTACCCAGAACTGGCCGATCTTCCATCAAGGAGAATAACGAAGGCACGGTCGTTTGAGAATATAGGACTGTACTACATCGGCCCTATAACCGTCTATGATGATCATGAGGAACGTACAAAAGTCTATGGATGCACATTCACATGTTGTGTAACTCGCCTTGACCTTGACCTTGACTACCGTTGATCTTGGAACTGGTCGAGCGGGAGCTAGTAATTCTTCCATTTGTCCCGATCACGTGCCAGAGTCGCCCAGTGGTTCCTCCTTTCGCGTGGGACAAAAAGAGCATCATGGTTTTCTTTGAAGGACTTCGTGAAGAAATCTGACAATCGGGTCTGCGGTCTTCCTGTAGTGCGCTTAATATCGCGGCGAACCCAGTCGCTCACGGCTCTGGTCCAACGGTTGTCCTTAAAGCGCATCACGTGCCCGGCCCACCTTATTCCACATTCCTTTGCGAACGCGGCGGTGTCTCTAATCTTCGATCGCTGACGTAGGAAAGAACTTCGAATCCCGTCCCTCACTTGCGTGAAACGGGATACTCCTAGAATCACTCTCTCAATCGCGCGTTCAATGACGCTCACCGCGTTTTCTTCCTGCCTGCGAAATGCCCAGGTTTCCGAAGCATAGGTCAAAGCAAGAAGTACGGTGGTGTTGAGGAGGTGAGCACGGAGCCGGGTGTTCCTGGTCTTCTTCACTACATCCTCGATGCTCTTGTACGCTCCCCAAACCGCTCGTCTCCTCCTACCCAGCTCGGGGGCTAGGTCGTTCATCATGTTCAGTTCCCGACCCAGATAAACGTAGCTGGTGCATTCGGATATGTTCGCTCCGTTGAGCGTGAATGGGACATCCGAGACCCATCCGTTCCGCATGAACATCGCCTTTTGTAGATTCAGTTGAAGACCGATGCATCCACATGTTTCGTCGAATTCGGTCAGCATTCGTTCCGCTTGGCTGATGCTAGGTGCTATCAGTACGATCTCATCAGCAAAGCGCAAATGGTGCAGCTGCCGACCATCAACCTTCACTCCCATGTCGTCCCATTCCAATTTCGCATTGCGTTCTCGAGGGTGGCTGTGAATGTTTTGGGTGAGATTGTACCACCCTGTCGAACCCCTCTCTTCACGTCAATGATGATACTATTGTAGAATGGCGAAATTCCGGTCATGAAGTTGCTGTGCAATTCTCGAAGTACCTTTATGTACTGAGATTGTCATGACCGCTTCCGTCTCAACTGAGTCGAAGGCCTTCTTCAAGTCGATGAAGGTAAGACAGAGCGGCACCTTGTACTCTCGTGATACCTCGATGAGTTTCGAAACAGTGTGAATGTGGTCAATGTGCTGAATCCTTTTCGAAACCCTGCTTGCTCGCATGGCTGTCCTTCATCCAAGACTTTTTCAATCCTATTAAGGATCACTCTCGTAAAGAGCTTGTAGATGACGGACATTAGGCAGATTGGACGGTAGTTGCTGATGTCATGTGGATCTCCCTTTTTATACAACAACACGGTCTTGCTGGTCTTCCACTGTTTAGGAACCTTGCATTCCGACAGATAACGTGTAAAGAGCCTTGCCAGGGTGTTGATGAGTACTGGCGGAAGGCTCTTCAGGTGTTCTGGTCTTATTCTGTCGGGACCGGGTGCCGTACGATTTCTTACCGACATGATAGCATGTCGTATTTCGGACGGGAGAACCTCTGGAATGACTTGTCCGTCTTCCCTCAGATGGTGAGGAGGCAAGTGGAGATGGCTGTCGAAGAGATCAGAGTGGAAGTCGTAGATGATTTTCTCCATCCCCCTTCTCGATGCAATGGCTGTTCCCTCTGGGTTCCGGAGAGCAGTCATCTTTGTATTGCGACTGGCGAAATCTCAAGGGGCATAGTGGGTGCTTTTTCTCGCCTCCGCAGCTTCAGCCAGCACTTCTGCTCTTCTCTCTTTAAGGTCTTCCTTTATCGCCTCTCTGCAAAGCCTTGCGAGCTCGGACGTGAGTTCTTGGTTCCCTGCGACTCCTGCTGCTCCACGCTGGCGCATCAACTCAAGAGTTCAAGAGACAGGGGTCTCTTGGTGGTTTTGAAACTCTTAGCCTTCTTCGCGCAGCCGTGAAAGTGTTCAACGAGCCGGTCATATTCCTCGCCGATGTTGTCCATTGCGGAACCTTCCCAAAAGCCGGCTAACGTAGCGAAGAGATCCCAGTTGATGATAGTCCTGGGATTTCTCCCTCTGAACTTGGTGGCTTTCTCTGCCCTTCTTGTGAAGGAAAATCTTCCTCGGAGGAGGCGATGGTCCGATCCTGTATTGAACTTTAGTACAACAGCGACGTCCGTCAGGCAGAACCCTTTATTGACAATGATGTGGTCTATTTCATTACGGTACCCTCCACCGGGTGACTCCCACGTCCAGCGTAGAGAGGAGGACTTCTGGAATTGCGAGTACCTATGGATGGTCTTAGTCGTTATGATGAACTCGGAGAGCCTCTCCCCCTGGTCTTCCCATTGCAGGCCGTGGGTCCCGATGTGAAGTTCCTCCGGCGTTCTTCTTGGGCCAACGTTGGCGTTGAAATCGCCAATTATGACCTTGCAGAAGGCATGATCTTCTTGGTAGAACTTCTCCAGGCCCATATAGAAAGCTTCGACTTCTTCGTAGCTTGATGTTGGAGCGTAAGCGACGAAGGTAGTCAAAGCTGGTGTTGGACCACATCTTCTCATCCGCAGACGTCCGATTCGGGTCGTAAGTTGTTCGAAAGTGTCGATGTTCTTTGCCGTTCTCGTGTTGACGAGGATGCCAACTCCACCAACACCTCTACTGTCGCATGTTCTTAAGAACAGTTCTTCTCCAGTCCCATATACGGCGTTGAGAGGGTGACGTCGTCTCGTCTCGGTCAGTCCGATGACGTCGTTCTTGATCTTCTTGGCTTGCATCATCAGATCTTCGATGGCCGCTTCCGATGCAAGCGTACGTGCGTTGTAAGTACAGATCGCCATCCTAGTCCTTTTCAGTTTTGGTAGCCTACATGACTCCTGCAACCCCGTCCTACCTGGCTCTACCGTACCAGGCTTTCCTCCGGAATCAGGATATTCTTTTCTATTACTGTGTTTTGCATAAACTTTTAAAACCCACGGGCAGGTTGCAAGCCTCTAGTCCCATGAGTTTCTGGGAGAACTTCCGTTCTCCCGGAGTGGACATGTGTAGCTTATTTGTTGGAGGCGACTGCAAACCGCCTCCCTTGCACCTCCCAGTCGCTTGATTGCAGGCTTTTGGCCGGACTGACGTGCGGGATGCAAGGATGTCATGAGTCAGTCCTGGCTCAGCAGAAACAGGGAGTCCATCCCCTGAATCCACCTGCGTCTCTGGGCAAGCACAAGGTCGCTTTTGGTTCGCGATTAGCCCCCTATCCGCCACCCGGGGACGCGCCACGTAGCCTCGCGACTAACCGGCTGTGATCTCTCTAGTGAGGGAGATCCGTGGAGCAAATATACCTGAAGGATATTTTTGGTGAGTAGCCAATGTGCAATGGGTCGCGGCCTACCGGTAGCATCTTCGACAATCTGACTGCCTCCTAGTTAGTCTTTCTTTATTGTCTTGACACGTCTTTTAATCTTCGCGCCTAATGATAATCATTTATTGGATCTATTTATACACTAATTGCAGTATTTACAGATGTACCAGGATATTTCCGCCCTTACTCCTGAGGAGAGCTTCATGCGTTTTAAAGAATTTAACTCCGAACCAAAACCTTCAGCGGAGTGGCTGGCAAAGAAGAAAAAGTTGAGAAATGCATGGCTCACATCTCAACCTAAGACGACGACGACGACGACAGCTGCACCCTCTGATCGATCCTCTACTATTCTTTTCGCAGTACTCGGATTCTTCGCTTTGATAACGCTCATCGCGCTAGTGGTAAGGGTTTTTTTTGCAAACATTTTTTTTCAGTTTATTTGTGAGCTTTTTGAAATTCGTTTCAAAATGATTTCTGCTATTATCATTATTTCTGCTCAGACTTGGGCTGTGAAACGAAACGCTGTGAAACAGCAAAGGAATCGTGACTGCGAAGTCTAGAGACATCAAGAACTACTCGAGCAGTCTATCGAGGAAATTAAAACCATTTATTAAATTCATCATATATGTAAATCCCCGTAAACATCTTCCTCTGTTGTCTTCTCACTGCACTGTTCCACATCTCCATACGAGCTTCCTGGAACACACCTTATTACAGAAATTCTACAGAAAATCAAACACAGTATTCTAACCTTGTTTAGATCGGTCCATCGAGAGGTTGAATTCTTTTCTACCTCGATTATTTTTCTTGATCTTCTTCCATCTGACGCACGTCACCCGGCATCTTGAACATATAATTAACATGAACATATAACCTCTAGTTATCATTTATTCCATTAATATCGCTGTATTACAATATGTATTTTGTTTTACTTGTAGCATTACTATTCTTTAAAATAATTTATTATTTGTTTATTACATCGTATTATTTTAATTTATTTATTAGACGTTCATTTGTTTTTTGAATTCTTGTTATTATACCCAAATTTTGATTGCTGTGTGGGCAGCTGTACTGGTAGGAACGAGATGAGGGGGTCGTTTTTGGAAGGGTCTGCGAGGGGGAGTGTCGTTTTTAGAAGAAATTTTTCCGAACTATACTCTTGACCCTGCTCCGGGGTCGATAAATTTGTACCAGACTTGTCTGGAAGGAATAAAAACACTGACTTGACACATTGACTAGCCACCGCAAGTGCACGACACCATTCACTGAATGCCGTATATGAAACTGCGGAGAGAGGTCAAGAGGTACCAGCGTGATGTGCCGCCGCATATTCAGGAAGCTAATTTGCGTTAATAACTGCACCGCGTGACTCCTGGCAGCATCACGACCGTTACAGTATCCTGATCGCTTCTGTTATACCACGTCTCGCTGACGCCTCGCTCACACCTTTCCGTCAATGTCGCAGCGCTCACGGCTCTTACAATGCGTTTTCTGAAACGAACAAAAAAGGAAATTGCTTGATGATAAAAATTATTTGAAACCATAGATTAAGTAGAGTTGTTAAAAAAGTTCACATAAGTGAAATGTCCTTTAGAAATGTGAGTAGAAATGTTTACTACCAGTTATTTTTATTTGTTCCGTGAGGTGGAGACCACGCATTCATCTCTGGAAATACAAAGGATGCTTTGAAAAGAAATGTTCCAATGTTCGGTGTCTTCTTTTTTCACTTTTTTTTTCGCTTTCTAGACATTTTTTTTTGCTTATCTAGCGTGAAGCTGGCATGCTATGTCCGGCGAGAATAGATAGAAATGAAGCGATAAAGAAGTGCAGTGTAGAAAGAAGCTTAAAGAATGTATACAAAGTAGCAAAGACATAAAGTCGCCGTCCATACAGTTGTTACAATTGCAAGTTGAACATTCAACTCGTTGAAATGTTTTTGACGAACACATACCTTTGCGCTGCGAGTTTATATAGAACAGATAGGGCGTAGAATGCTTGAAATCATGGGACGTGTGGAAATATATGCATGTTAGTATTTTTTATGCAACATGTTTTTGTTATAGTCTTTATCTGTGTGGAGTTTGTGAAATGAGGTCAATGCGATTCACACGCATATCACTCTTATCACTCAATCTGTCCCTCTCTAGAACGTCACTAAAAAAAGATAAAGGCTAAAATTGAAAGAGTGGATCGTTTCGTCTCTACCTAGACGCTATACTTAAGATTAGGTATGCGTCTGATAACATATATTTAAATTAGTTAGAAGCACTTACTTTTTTCCCTAATTTCCTGTAATACGCACTCACTTTACCGTACTGGTATATCAGAACTTGTCATATCGACTCGTTTTTTACTTCTCTCGCTTCCAAATTCGCCGTTTCCACCGCCCCATCGCGACGCGAACATCGCACGTGATGTTGCTTCGAGGGCACTAGGGAGGCGGAGTCTAGGTAATGCAATGCGGCCGTGGATGCTGTCTAGCTGGTGTAGCGGAAGCCGTAATTACCCGAAGACGCAGACGGAGCTAAAGGCAAGTTAGCAGCGGTCAGCCGATTTTTGCGGATACCTCGTGTCCGTACCCGAAACTGGAGAACTCTTCTTAGGAATATGCGACAGTACAGGAGTTGGTGTCCTCGTCAACACGGGTATGACAAGAAATGTCGACTCTTTCGAACAACTTGCGACCCCGATCAAAAATTTGTGGATTTTTTTCAACACCAGCTTTAGTTGTCTTCGGCGTCTACATTCCATCATCGAGCTAGAAGAAGTCGAAGTTCTCTATGCACCTAAAGAAGTTCTACAGAGAAGACTGTACCTTATACAAGGTCGTCGGAGATCGTCGGTAATTTCAACGCTGGTTGGTTCAAAGTTGGTTAAAGAAGAACACTTGAGGAAGCTCACATTGAGAGTGGCTACAGTGGAACGGGAAGGTTAAAAGACATGGTTTCCGAGTTCATCATGCCAACAGAAACCATCCGTGGGAATACGCATTTTCAAAAATCCTCTTCTTTACGCCTGAAGTGGAAATCGTCGTGTGGAGGGCACCGAAGAGGTTATCATTAGACGTAAATTTCGCAGGCTTTTGGACTTTGAAAGCTTTTTGATTTCGACTCCTTCCCATTTGCAATTAGCATTGTTTCACGTGGATGACAGACGTAGTCCACCCTCTTATCACAGTTCAAGTCTCAAGTCTCATTGCTATACTCGGATTAAAGGCATCACCCCACGAATCTGGAGTGGTATGAATTTCAGGTAGAGTATTCTTATACGGGATAGTAGATTATGGAAAAGGGATGATTCCGCCCATTTCTTCTTAATTGCCGTAAAAAACGGCCCGGAAGATGCGGCGCCGCACAAGGCGCTCCAGTCGAACTCCTTGTAGAAAATAGTGCGCCAGAACGCCCGAAGCCGTATCTTCCGTGCCGTATTTACAGCAATTAGGAAGAAATGGGCACAAAAAGACAATTTCTGTGAAAACTTCAGAGCTTATACGTTAGCGTGGAGGTGCACGAGCTGCCGACAACCAGGGAGTCACGTCTCTGACCACGACTCACTCACAAGGCTTTGCAAAGAGGCGCGCTCAAGCGTGTAGCCCGGAAAAAAATCTTTCTGTAAACAACCTCTCCCTATAAAAGGTCCTCTTGAAAATGACCCGTTCTCATCTTTTTCCTTTTAATATAGCTGCTCATGTAGCAATTAAAAATTGAATAGAATAAATAGAATTAAAGGAACAACTCAGATGTCTAATAAAAGAATTCAAATAAAATAATATAATATACCAAATACAAATAAATAGTGCCATAACAAATATTAGTATATTTTGCTATGAGTAAAAAAATATATAAAACAGACGTTACAGATACTCACTGTAAAGATCAGAGTTGTGTCAGTAAATGTGTAAACATGTATAAGTTGAAGACATGGCGAAGTTCTCAGCGTGTAATGTGTGGGCAACATAGTTTTTCTCTTTTGACATTGACAGCGCCTATTCAAGAGTTCGATTCCCAGGGCCCAAGAGGTATCCAAAAGATTCTCCTCTATTTCGTAATATTTATCCACAATTTTACTCTTTGAAGGTCAAAACATCCATCCCTGTCGGAATCTTGATTTTCTAAAAACGAAAAAAAAACTTTTGAGAAGTACACTTTATTGGTAGTTTTTTAAATTACGATAGTTACAGCATTTATCAACTTCAGAGCACGATTTGAAGGTGATGTTAGCGATTAACACTGACCCAGATTGAAAATGACTGCTGTGCTGACAGCATTTTGTTAGGTTGAAATAAACATTTATAACTTGGTGCCATAAAAAAATATAGAGGTGATTGAGGCTGCGTTTTGTAGAGGAGGATTCTCGCTGTAAAAATGTTATATTATCGCCCTCAAAGGTTCTTCAGTTTTGTCGACAGTTAATTGAGAATAAGTTGGGAATTTTAGCAAATTTTCCACCTTTTTCTCAACTAGCTTTCAAGGGAACGAAAAGAAATATGAAGTAAAACTGAGATGCGATAGAAAAAATCCTGTATAAAAAATAAACCGAATTAGTTTTCATAGAGAATAGCGGACGAGCTGAGTTACTAGACTTTGTTCGAAGTCATACATATTTTGACGCACAACCGAAATCCAAAAATTTGCACTTTTCTTGCTCCCCGCGATTACGGTAGCGCGGTTGAAAAATCTGCTGCCTTATTTTGAAAGAGGATCAAGAGAAACTTCCGGCTGCAATATTTGATCTCAGTAATTGCCCTGATTCTCTCTAAAGTTGGTTGAGAATAATCCCAAAAAGGGGAAAATATACTCCTCGTCATCTTGCTTCCGAAAATAAAATGTGGAAGATAGGAACAATTTTTCATTATTATAGAAGAAATCTCACAAAATTACTCTGCATGAAAGATCTTGTGAACGTCGTTATTGAACAATTCATGGATCATTATTCAACAATTCACTTCAACTTACTCAACAATTGCTTTGCACTTATTTTATCCCTAACTCTGGCTGTAGATATCTTTCTTTCATTTAGCAATAGGATAGAAATCGATTTTTTTGTGATAACATGAAAATTTGAGAATTTCATAATCGGGGTAAGAAATGCTCTCATTAAACTCTTCAATGATAAGCGCAGAAACCCTCCCTCTGGGAGGGATTGATCCTTGATCGTTTCAACGAAAACTGCACTACACTGCGCTGCGCCGGTCTTGTCGTTCTAGGGGTTCTCCTGTCCGAAGTACGACCTGCTATCATGACGGTGAGAAATAGTTCGACACATGGTCTCGCCAGAACAATATCTGAAGAATCTCCCAAAAGATATCTACAAACATTCTGGCGAGGCTTTTTACGAGTTACCTCTCGGAATGCAAGGATCGCAATCAGTAGAAGATCTCTGCTTACTCCGTCATCTACAAGCTTTTTTACAGGATTGATCCATAACAGGATTGAAAGAGTGTCAGATGAAGCAGAGTTATGCGAACAACATGGGTCATTGAAGATTATGCTTCCATATTCAGTACATAAAGGCACTTCTGGAGTTCTACAGTGATTTAGCGATCGAAATTCGCCCATTCTACAAGAACACCATAATCAATGTGAGAAGAGTCCGACAGAGATCTCCCCCAAAATATTCGTGGCCACTCACGTGATATTGGGTAAATGTACTTTCTGAGCGCTTTTAGGCATTCGGGGAACATCGTCCAGAGTGAGATAATATTATAAAGTTGATTTATCTGTAAACAGATCAATGAAGGCTGGTATGAAACTTCTTCACCAGAGTTACCACAATTTGAAATACACAAGGGTTGAAATATTTGGTTTGTTTAATTGACCCAAATACGAGGTTGATTAGTGGCCAACTTTTCGGCAATACCGCTTTCTTTAGAGTCTGCATCAAACGCCCTATCCGTCCAACAAAGAAAGTCCGAAGTTTGCTATTGGGTCTCATAGCAACAAGTAGAAGAGAAAATCGTACCTTAGGATCAGATGACCATGCTGTCGCTGCTAGATACCTGTTGTGAGGTGACTAGCGCAATCAAATATCAGCCTTAAAAATGGCGCGGGTTTCCGCGTAATGCAGAGATATTTTTGTTTGCTATTCATCTCTGGGCTATTGGAGCGAATCCAAAAAGCCTCACAGCCTTACACGCCGCAATTCTAGGATCGCGCTCCAACATCGTGACCTTAACTTCCAAATCTTCTCCGTTATGACCCGCACCCTATGACCATTAATGCAGTGGAGTCGCATGATTTCTTTGTCTCATTCAGGTGTTCTTTGACTAGAATGCATAGTGGTCTAACTGTTTCTACTATGTAGTTATTACCACACTACAGACAGGAAATCAAATAAACAACACATGAACTCATGCAATCACCCTCGTTGTTATCCAAACATATTTTGCACTCCGGTGTAGTGAAAAAACGATTATATAGGCGATTGCGTTTGAACCTTTGCTTAAGATTACTAGGTAGAATTCCACGATAGTAACAGATTCTTCAACGTTAGCTTTTCTCAGGCACCGCAGAATGGCAGCGCTAACCTTCTCCAAAGTAAACGGTACACAAAGAAATATTTTTTCCATACTAGATTTGCTTCGGGTTTGTGCGCTTTCATTTATAGGCCACATAGGTCTGCAGCCGTTATTGACCGCATTTCTCCTACGAATCTTCATGGATTTTTGTCTTTCCTCTCTTTCAAAAGAGAAAAGACACAAACATGTAAACGAAGGTGTCTCTGCGAAACATATTTTGAACTTTCGAGCTTTTAAATTGTGTGCGATGAGCAGAGCGGAAGTGAACTAGGATATTCCTATTACTGGGTTTGCTTTACCATTTTTTTCTGTGCGTTCTTTTTAAGATATGCAACTGGACGGTGAGCCAGGGTAACCATTCTGCTTTAGGCTTACCCCGAGTGGACTTTATATACTGTTCATCCAGTACCTTGAAACATATATCCATCTCTGTTTGAGAGGAGCAGACAGAAAAACAGTAGCCGATGCATCGGAAATAAAGCAAAGGTCTTGTTTCCGAAATCGGTGCCTCAATTTTAACCATGAAAGCAATGGCGAGCGTTGGCGTTGACCGTTGTCCCATTGCAAGAACCTTGATTTGTGCAAAATATTTGCCGACTATCTAAAGACAGTGCATTTAAGACATTCCCTAAGAACAACCATCAACTACTCCACGGAAATGCCATACAGGTTAATTGAGCTCTGATGTTCAGTTGAAAACTCAAAAACTGAATGCAGAGCGGAGTCGTTGGAGACGTTCGTGTACAGTGTAATGAAATCGAAAGAATCCGTTACACATGAGTTATAAAATGTGTGTTCAAGTGTCCAGAAACAAACGGGTGTACGTAGGATGTTCTGGCACGGCATAGTTGCCAATGGTTCTCTCACTAAAGTAAGCATTAGCTATCGCATTGGCCATGAAATTTTCTAACTGGAACTTACGTTTGTTTTTTTGCGAGTATAAATTAATTTTTAAAAGGATCGGAATTTCTGGTTACGTGCATTTTGAGCGATTTATTTAAATTTTTATCCACTAGTTTTAGAACTTTTATGACGTTTTTTATGATACATTATATTCACTCGAGTATTCGATGGCTTCTCTTTGTATTGAAACCCAGTGCTATAACTGGAATGCGACGACATAGGGGTGAAGGTTGAGGCGTTTCAAACCGGTTTGCTTATAAGCTCATGTTTGCTTATAGCTCTGGAGATGCGGTGGCATCTCCAGAGCTCGAAGAGGCATGCTTTGGTATCTCTTACGGATAGTACGATCTTTTATGTATTAGGTTGTCTCAAAAATAATGGTCGTTTTTGAACATTCACTTCAAAACGCTGTAACTCACCTCAAAATCAGCTTTATCGATCGAAATAGGAATTACTACAGTCCACGTATCTTTGCCAACGAGATACAAGTTTGTTTATTCTTGCTGCATAAAAGTCCAAATTTTTGGAGTCTACGAACTTCCGGAAGTTGTTTTCGGCATCACCTTGGTTTTGAAAGATCTTACCTCTTAAGCAGCGGCTCAAATTTTGAAAAAGTGATAATCGGTTGGCGAAAGGTCTGGCAAATATGGTGGGTGAGGCAGAGTGTCGTAACTTAACTCGTTCAACTTCAGTAGCATTACCTTTGAAATGTGTAGCCGGGCATTATCGTGAAAGAAAATCGGGGACTTTCTGTTTACTAACGCCGAGCGAGGAAGCTACAGTTTCGGTGTATTTCGTCCAGTTCTTTGAAGTACTTCTCTGCGGTGGTAGTCTCGCTAGGTTTCATGAAACTGTAGTGGATTACACCTGTAACACACCACACAGTCACCATGGTCTCCTTCGGGTACATTTTCGGCTTCGGGAACTGCTTGGGAGCTTCATCCTTCAGGATGGACGCTTGCTGTTGTCATAAATTATCCATTTCTCATTGCACGCAACAATACGATAAATGACGATTTTGTGATCTGCTCAACGCCTCTGTTACGCAAGAGGAACGATCCATTCGTTCCTCTTGCGTAACAGAGGCGTTGAGCAGATCACAAAACGGCGGCTTCTTGATGGACTCGCTCGGTTCATGCGGCACCCACCTGTTCACCTTTCTCGCCTTTCCAATTCATTCTAAATGATTCCAAACAGACGACTTTTGAGTAGTCAGCGCCTAGTTCAGGGGCAACCTCTCGTGTTGTTTTAAGCGGATCATTTCGATGACCGTCTTCAGCAGGTGGCCGTCAACTTCAGAAGGGCTTCAGCGACCTTCCTTACTTTCGAAGCTCATATCGCCTCAACAAAACCTTTGGAACGAAAGCCGTACCGTGAATTGGGTGGTACTTCCCTCACTCCAAACAGCGTTGATGTTCCTAGCTGTCTCCGCTAGATCTGCCCAGCTTGAAAATTTCGTAGAAATCTAGCCTGGACATATAATATTATTACCAGCCTGAACATCCGGCTAAAGCCAGTCTTCAAGCTTTTTGTTTGGTGTTCGCTTCGCTCGCCTTCGCCGATCAGTAAGAAATAACAGTAGCGACATTTTTTTTTTAAATTAGAGTTGTTTCTTTGTATCAACGCTTTCTTCAATTTTTTTTACCTGAAAATTTAAGCATAGACGAAAGATTTTATGGTTTTATCCCAAACGCGTCAGTTCTATATTTGGAGAATAATCAAACTTGATTTGACATCAATGCATCTTTCAAACCATGTAATGCTAAGATCAAACGTTTAAAAAACTCTCGCATTCGATTCTTCCTTTCATGCCATGCTTAAGTTGCGTTCTCTAACATTGTCATATTTCTTTGGAACCTCATTTCTTTCGGAGTTCATTTCTTTGAAACCAAAGCCATAGTTAATACTTCTAAATAGGTAATATCAGTAAAACCTGGAACAAAATCGTCAGAAAAAGTAATTTCTAGAAAACGTTTAATGGTTAGGAAGTGCATGAATAAATATTTCAATCTATTGCACTTTTTCCACATTTTCCTGTTTCTCTTATGTTTCCACAGTACTGCCCATCCAGGTGCTGTTCTGGAAGTCATATAATGCCTAAATAGGGAGCCTACTGATTACTTGAACACCTCTGTACATTCCTTCACTTTTTCTTTAGAAAAACTGCGCTTCTGGATTTATTTAATAACTATCAACTATAAAAAATGTTTAGTTAACGATAAATTAGTTAATAAAATTTAAAAGAAAACTTTCAACCTGTCTCCATAATCGGAGGACTAATCACTTAACTGTTTTGCAGATTTGAAAGTAAGCATTCATGTACAGTATACATAAGAGTTTATTTACTCTCACTAACATGTGAGAGAAACTAACTTGCCTTATCGAAGCCAACATACATAGCTATATAGCTTTGGACAGTGGTGAAAATGTAGAGTGCTTACCTATTGGTACATGGCGATGGTACGGCATCTCATCGATGAAGAGTTTTGCATCATTATGGAGTATTTTCGTGACACACACGGACTAAACGCATTATTATATAGCATGTTCCTAACGCGCATTATTTTGCACCAACCTATTACTTCTTAACTGCTTTAGACAGCTGTTTAATCCAGCATTTCTGTCTATCTAGAGCAGTATGTGGTTCTTGTCATAGTAAGCATTGCTGTAATTCAAATCTGTAACAATGAGTCTAGCATGGTTAGAATCATAATCCATACAGATAATCATTTTTGTATCTAAAGGTAGATTTGCATTTCGATTTCTTGATTTGTATTTTATGATTTCATACTCGTCCTTCATGATTATTTGGCATGGAAAGCGTTTTTGCAGCTTTTCATGTTAACATTATTGTAAAATGTTGTGATTAATTTCTCACTCAAGCTCATCTGTGCTCAAACTTGATCCAAATGCACCACATATTGATCGGTTAATAGCAAACACTGAGTGCGGAAAAACTTTGCAGGGGATCTTTCGAAATACAGGCAGAAGAAAATTCTAGAAGCAGCACAAAGAAGGAGTCTAAAAAAGTGCTGCAGGGATCTTCGCGAATATAATATTCCGATAATAGCCTTGCTGAGCGAAGACGAGATTCGCACCTCTTTTCACCTTAAAATGGAAATCACTGCGGAAAGGTTCTACTCGAACTTCTTCTGTTCGTCAACTCCTGTTTAAACCCCGATTATTCCCAGTGTTGAAGTCCCGCCACGGATTTTCCCTTCGGAAGTACGACTCGCTATCAGGAGCATAAACCTTCCAGAGATCCCGGACTTGGCTTTATATTAGCAGAATTTCTTCGAGCAGTAGGCCATCCGCTCCATGTAATTCAAGCAGCGCACATGATGTCCTGTCTTAGAAATAAAGGATCCCAGACCAGGGGAAGACCTCGCGAACCTTTCACATCTATAAGAATTGTGGGCAAGAGGACCTTCGGAACTACCGTCCAATATACTTGCTGAGCGTGTTATACAAAGTACTCACCAAGATCATCCTCACGCGCATATCTAGGACGCTGGATGAAGCCCAGCCTCTGAAACAAGCTGTATTCCGTTAGGAGTTCAGCTGCGTAGACCACGTTCAGACTGCGTCGAGGGTCATAGAGGTTAGTGGAGGACATTGCTGTAACCAATCGCTACGATCGATTCACCAGTACTATACAGCTCTTCCACCGCCTTCTCACCATACCCGTTGGGGTACGGCAAGGCGATACTACATCGCCGATGCTGTTCACGGCTGCATTACAATGGATAATGAAATCACTTGCTTGGGAAGAAAGGGGCATACGTGTTAACGGAAGAATCCTGTCGAACCTTCGTTTTGCAGATGACATCGTTCTCTTTCCAATACCAATAAAGCAGAGACGAAGGAAAAGAAATCGAACGAAGCAGGAAGAGAATAGGATTGCGAATAAACCGAAAGAAGACACAGTTCATGAAGCACGCCTACTGCGAGGATGGAGAAGTACAACTTGAAGACACTCAAATCGTTGAAACTTCGTCATACGTATACTTCGGACGTTCTATGAACATGGAAAACGATTTGGGGGAAGAAGTGAATAGAAGGGTGAGAGCAGCACGGGCAGCATTCGCACCCGTCAGGGAAGCTACAGATCAACTGACGGACCAAGATCTTCGTGCCCATCTGTTTGACTCAAAAGTTCTTCCAGCGCTCTGTTACGCAACAGAGACCTGGACAGACACCACCATCGCGTCTAGGAAGCTACTCACTGCCCACAGAGTAGTTGAGGGATGTCTTCTGAAGTTTAACCGGAGCACACAACACCTAGCCGGTCTTCGCAGCTTCGACTTAAGAGCAATACCCCGGTCGCGACCCAGCGGAATAACGGGTCGGTTACATTATGAGAAGAATCGATGACAAATAAACTGAAGATCGCTAGAGTGGATCCCAAGAGATGATAAACGTCCTCGAGGCAGACCGTCAACGAGATGGAGTGATGTGTTCGCCGCACGAATGGACCAGCTGAGAGATCAGCTGGATATCGGTCAAGGATCTTGTCAACGTCACTCACGAAAATGGAGAACATCTTGGATGACAATGGCGAAGGAACGATGCGAGTGGAAAGGATGTTGGGCCCTACACGTCCAGTGAAGACGGACCATCTAAGCATCTAAGTAAGTAACACATTCAGATATAACAATTACGTGTTAACATTTTGTTGCGATGATGCTCAAGAGCTTAATTTAAACGCGACAAAAAAAATCAATCTTTTTTGTTGTGATTGTGGAAGTTTGTAATAAGTTTGATCTCAGCATTAGATTAGATCATTGCCTTCTTCCTTATTTTTATTAATTTTTTATCTTGTTCGTGACATGCACACAGAGTTCTTTCGTTTCTTTGCTAACTCTTCCTTTGTGGATTATGTTTTGTTTTGTTGAGTTTTTGTTTTCTGTTACGAAATACAAAGTCTATAGTGCTCCTATTTTTTCATGCTCTTGTGGAAAACTGAACAGGCTGAAGGTATAAAAACTTTCGCTCTTACTTCTTTTTTTTGTCGTGTTAAAGTTGAGATCCTAACTCCATCACACGCGTTTGTCACGATATTGTGAGATCAAGGTAAGACGGGCCCCACGACGTCAAATGAGCGTGTTGGCACTTTAAAGTAGCGAAGCGATGTTGAATGTTGTCACTATGTTGAAGTGGCGCGTGAGTGCCAAAAAGCAGAAAGGTAGAGTGTGACGAGTTCCACAACCTCAGATTGTGCGCCTACGCCGGAATGTAGTAAGACATGGAGTGATAGAGTGGAACGGATTCTTCAACGACGCCAGTAGTAGTAGAATTGAGGTGACACGGATTCGACGGTGTTAGTTATACGTAGTGGAGTCAGAAAACAATGGAACGTGTTCCGCGGCGTCAGGTAGATGCGCCGGCAGCAGAAAGTGGTAGGTACAAATGTCTCTTCGACGTCAGATATAGCGTACGAGCGTTTGGCTTAGCAGTGGCACGTACCTCATGTCGTACCTCATACATATCGAATGCAAGGCATGGATAAGTCGGTCACATTATGAGAAGAATCGGCGATAGAGGGAAAGCTAGAATGTATCCTAAGAGATGGTAACCGTCCTGTTAGGATACACTCTAGCGTATATCCTAAGAGGGTGGCTCCATCTCTGCTGCTGGATGGAGGCCAGGAACAAGATGGTATGATGTATTCGCTGCATGGATGGACCAGCTGAGAGCTCAGCTGGATACGGTTGAAGGACCTGGTCAACCACGAAACTTGAGAACGCCTTGGACGACGATGGTGAGGGAAAGAAACGACTGGAAAAAATGCCTACGCCCGCAAGTCCAGTAAAAACGAGCCATGTAAGCAAAATTGGGATATAATATCCCACTATAGTAGGATATTATATACCAATTACTATAGTCGGGTCAAAATGACATGAAGCACGGTGCAGTTGCACAAGCGGTTGCCTTCGAAGCTGCGCGGTGGAGATAGCGGTTGGAACCGAGCTGGGTACATCCCGAACTGCAGCAATGAACGGCGGAAGCAGGAGTCTTCGCTCGTTGCTAACAACTACGCTCCACCGCTTACGCTGCCCGCAGGGTTTACAGGCGCGCGGGCAGCGCCGCCAACACATCTCTACGCTTCGATGGTTAATGAGCGCTCTCTGCGCTCAATAACCACCAAACCGAAGAGGCACCAGGCTGCGCCGCCAGCGTGGTTGTGAACTCTGCGGGCAGCCTTAGGCAACTGCACCAACTTCATGTCGTTTGGACGCTACTATATGTAGTGTTTGCGTATTGGGGGAAAATGTAGTTGGGGGGAGGGGAGGGGGAGGGGGGTTGGGTGAGCACTCAGTGACCTCATTTCTGGACTGTCTTTCTTGCTTTTTTCTCTTAGTAACTTTAGCTTACATGTCTTAGACCCTCTAAAACTAATACTTAGGTCTTAGGCCCCACCTGATTTACTAATTTACATCAAAATAAAGGACGCCACTGAGTGGCCTCTTCTCAACCTCATTTTAGCCACATATTGTGTGTATTTGGGCAAGTTAGAATGTTATGTGCCACCCCTAACGTATACGGACTACGGAGTTTATAGTATGTTGCGGGGCAGCTGATGATGCAAGAAGCAGAGCAAAGGCTGAGAAAGGAACATTAAAGGCATCACCCCACAAATTTGAGGTGGTACGGGTTTCAGGCGGGTAATCCCTATACTGGGTAGTAGATTGTGGGGAAGAGGGTAATTCCGTTCATCTCCTCCTGTATTAGTGTAAACGGACGACCCCGGAGCTGTTTCTTACGACGGCTGCCGTTGCAAAGCGCAACCCTTGCGCCGCGCCGCCGCCTGCGATCCGTCTGAATGGGTTTTCGACGAATCGCAGGCGGGGCGCAACGGTTGCGCACTGCAGCAGAAGCCGTCGTAGGAAACAGCGTTCCCGTTCAGAAACAGAAAATATTATTTCATCATGTCGTAAGTGCCTGCGTGGCATGTGTAACCACACTTACAAAAATATGCTCGACACAACCGCAAAACCGTAAAATCAAACATTGCGGAAGTAAGTTTTATTTCTCGTGGATTTTTTTTTTAGTTTATCTGTCCATTTATTTGTCTTCAGTATGTTGTTTGTGTTCGTTTGCATATACAGTCTTTTTCATAACTTTTTTCTCAAACATAAGTAATCTTCTTCAATGCACGCGATTAGATCTGATATTGTAATTTCATCCATTTTTCCTCTTCTTTACACTTCGTTTCACATCGCTTGCTGTACCTTCTGTCATCCTTTGTTGTCGCGTGTATATGGTCATGCGAATTATTGGATGCTCTGGAGGGAAGCTTGATGTGCAGGGTCAAGCGTATAGTTGGGAAAAATCCCTCCTAAGAACGACCCCCCCCCCTCGCAGACCCTTCCAAAAACGACCCCCTCATCTCGTTCCTACCAGTATAGCTGCCCACACAGCAATCAAAATTTGGGTATAATAACAAGAATTCAAAAAACAAATGAACGTCTAATAAATAAATTAAAATAATACGATGTAATAAACAAATAATAAATTATTTTAAAGAATAGTAATGCTACAAGTAAAACAAAATACATATTGTAATACAGCGATATTAATGGAATAAATGATAACTAGAGGTTATATGTTCATGTTAATTATATGTTCAAGATGCCGGGTGACGTGCGTCAGATGGAAGAAGATCAAGAAAAATAATCGAGGTAGAAAAGAATTCAACCTCTCGATGGACCGATCTAAACAAGGTTAGAATACTGTGTTTGATTTTCTGTAGAATTTCTGTAATAAGGTGTGTTCCAGGAAGCTCGTATGGAGATGTGGAACAGTGCAGTGAGAAGACAACAGAGGAAGATGTTTACGGGGATTTACATATATGATGAATTTAATAAATGGTTTTAATTTCCTCGATAGACTGCTCGAGTAGTTCTTGATGTCTCTAGACTTCGCAGTCACGATTCCTTTGCTGTTTCACAGCGTTTCGTTTCACAGCCCAAGTCTGAGCAGAAATAATGATAATAGCAGAAATCATTTTGAAACGAATTTCAAAAAGCTCACAAATAAACTGGAAAAAAATGTTTGCAAAAAAAAACCCTTACCACTAGCGCGATGAGCGTTATCAAAGCGAGGAATCCGAGTACTGCGAAAAGAATAGTAGAGGATCGATAAGAGGGTGCAGCTGTCGTCGTCGTCGTCTTAGGTTGAGATGTTCTGTGGTTGAGATGTCCTTCAGCCACTCCGCTGAAGGTTTTGGTTCGGAGTTAAATTCTTTAAAACGCATGAAGCTCTCCTCAGGAGTAAGGGCGGAAATATCCTGGTACTTACTTACTTAGATACTTAGATGGCCCGTCTTCACTTGACGTGCGGGCCCCAGCATCTCTTCCACTCTCTTCGTTCCCTCGCCATTGTCATCCAAGATGTTCTCAAGCTTCGTGAGTGACGTTGACGAGGTCCTTCAGCCGTATCCAGCTGAGCTCTCAGCTGGTCCATCCGTGTAGGGAACACGTCACCCCATCTCGTTGGCGGTCTCGCTCGAGGGCGTTTAGCGTCCCTTGAGATCCACTCTAGCGTTCTTTTAGTCCATCTATCGTCGATTCTTCTCATGATGTGACCGGCCCATCTATGTTTTGTTTTCGATACATATTCCGCTGGGTCGCGAAGACGGGACATTCCTCTTAAATCGGAGCTACGAAGACCGGCAAGGTGTTGTGTGCGCCGGTTAAACTTCAGGAGACATCTCTCAAGGGCTCTGTGGGTAGTAAGTAGCTTCCTAGACGTGGCCGCGGTGTCTGCCCACGTCTCCGCTGCGTAACAGAGCGCTGGAAGGACTGTCGAGTCGAACAGATGGGCACGAAGATCATGGTCCGTCAGTTGGTCCGTAGCTTCCCTGACGGCTGCGAATGCTGCCCATGCTGCTCTCATTCTTCTATTCAGTTCTTCCTTCAAGTCGTTTTCCATGTTCATAGAACGTCCGAGGTATACGTATGACGGAGTTTCCACGATTTGGGAGCCTTCAAGTTGTACTCCTCCGTCCTCGCAGTGCGCGTTCTTCATGAACTGTGTCTTCTTTCTGTTTATTCGTAGTCCTATTCTCTTCCCTGTTTCGTTCAATTCGTTGAGCATCGTTTCTGCTTCATTGGTGCTGCTCGAAAAGAGAACGATGTCGTCCGCGAAACGAAGGTTCGAAAGAAATCTTCCATCAACACGTATGCCCCTTTCTTCCCAGGATAGTGATTTCATTATCCATTGCAATGCAGCCGTGAACAGCTTCGGCGATATAGTATCGCCTTGTACCCCCTTTCCAATGGGTATGGTGAGAGGGCGGTGGAAAAGCTGTATCCTAGTCGTGCATCGTTCGTAGCAATTGGCTAATGTCCTCACATACGACGCGTCCACACCTTGATCGACCAGCGCTGACAGTACTGCATTCGTTTCTACGCTGTCAAAGGCTTTCTCATAGTCGACGAGGGTTAGAACAAGGGGCAGGCGGTATTCCCGGCAAACCTCTATGACCCTCGACACGGTCTGGATGTGGTCCAAGCAGCTGAACCCTTGGCGAAATCCAGCTTGTTCTTGAGGCTGAGCTTCATCCAGCGTCCTAGATATGCGTGTGAGGATGATCTTGGTGAATACTTTGTATAACACGCTCAGCAAGCATATCGGACGGTAGTTCCGAAGGTCCTCTCGGTCACCTTTCTTATGGATAAGAACGGTTCGCGAGGTCTTCCACTGATCTGGGATCCTTTCTTTCTGAAGATAGGATGTCATGTGCGCTGCTAAGATTACATGAAGCGGATGGCTACCAGCTGAAGAAAGTCTGCTGATATAAAATCAGGTCCGGGGGCTGTGCCAGGTTTCATGCTCTTGATAGCGACTCGTACTTCCGAAGGGAGAATCCATGGTGGAGCATCGCCAGTGGGGATGATTGGGCTTGACACAGGAGTTGATGAACGGAAAAGGTTCGAGTAGAACCTCTCCGTAATGATTTCCATCTCACGACGAGAAGACGTGCGAGTCCCGTCTTCGCTCAGCAAGGTTGCTAGCGGAATATTATATTCGCGGAGGTCCCTGCGGCACTTCTTTAGACTCGTTCTTCTTTGTGCTGCTTCTAGAATCTTCTTCTGCCTGTACTTCAAAAGATCCTCCTGCAACGCTTTTCTGCAGCTAGTGTTTGCTACTAACCGCTCAATGTGCGATGCATTCTGATCAAGCCTCAAAGCCCTTCTTCTTCCTAACAATTCCTTGATGGTCTTCGAAATTCGATGCAAGTTTGTCGTGCGCGACTTCGAGGCACGTTCAGCACAGGCTCGTAATCCACTGAGCAGCATCTCGTAGTCCACGTTTGGGTCCTCCTCGATGTGCCAGTCACCTTGGGACAGGGAGTCCTCGAGTACGCAATCGTCGTAGACGACTTCTTTTCTCCTTCGTTGCCGATAGCAGATGTTCTTTTCCATCGTGTGGCTAAGTCGTATTTTCGCACGAAGGAGACGGTGATCAGAACCACTACAAAAGGATGGTACTACTGAGACGTCAAGTAGACACCACCTCCGGTTGGTGAGTATGTGGTCGATCTCCGCACGAGTCGCGCCATTGGGCGATTCCCATGTCCACCGACGATGATCTTTTTTCATGAAAAGAGAGTTCCCATGAAAGAGGCGAGCGGCGGACAACAGCCCGGCGAGACGATTGCCATTTTCTTTCCGGTCCCCTAGTCCAAATCTTCCAATCCTGTATTCCTCTTCTGTGGCCTTTCCTAGTTTTGCGTTGAAGTTGTCGACAACGAATTTGTAGATAGACTTCTCGTTGCGGATTACTTCCTCCAGCTCCTCGTAAAACGCGTCCAATTCGGGTTCATCAGCTACTGATGTTGGTGAGTAGCAGTTGATGATACTGATGGGTTTTTGGCGCAGAGGGCGGAGGCGAAGAATGGCCAGACGAGGTGACAGGATCTCGTGAGAATCGACGAGATGGACGACAGATGGGTGCACAACGAAACCAACACCGCCTACACGAAACCAACACCGCCTTTCGCGACGGAACCTTCTCTCCACGAATGACGAGTGTACCGTCATTCATCTGTCGTACGTCGCTCCTTCTGCACTTGGTCTCCTGCAGAGCAATCACGTGAAATTTGATACGCTCTGCAGCTCCGAGAAGGGCATGCAGGTCGGCGTCTGTGGAAACTGTTCTCGCGTTGTAAGTACACAGTCTGAGACAGTCTCCATGGCGAGTCGTGCGTGTGTCGCCTTGGTCCAGAATCAATGACGTCCTGAGCAACCTGAGATTTGATCGCCTCTCACCGGTCGCCATACCGTCCGACGTCTGAGACGGCAGGGCCCAGTGTGCAGGGTACTGAGGCAGTGAATATGCTGGAGTGGCAAAGAGACTTTTCCCCAAACTAAGCAGCCATGCCACGGCGAGCTTAGCTTTCACCACAGGTCGTCGCCCAACCTATATGGATCAGGGAACCACCTTGCGACATTTTGCCACGACGGTGGTGAATCTTAGCAGTGGTTTACTCTTAGCTAGGCTTCCGATTCCGAGAAGTCGGAATGTCGGATGTGTCGAACTCCTTCTCAGCTTGGGAGACCCTGCCGGAGGACGAACCTCCGCTGTGCATCGCAGTTCGACGCCCAGTGTCACCTCCACGCCACTATGAGGCGGTAAACCGTTGTGGAGGAATATCCTGGTACATCTGTAAATACTGCAATTAGTGTATAAATAGATCCAATAAATGATTATCATTAGGCGCGAAGATTAAAAGACGTGTCAAGACAATAAAGAAAGACTCAAGATAATAAAGAAAGACTAACTAGGAGGCAGTCAGATTGTCGAAGATGCTACCGGTAGGCCGCGAGCCATTGCACATTGGCTAATCACCAAAAATATCCTTCAGGTATATTTGCTAGGATTAGTGCGAGGTAAACGTTACTGCAAGAATTAGAAGTGAGTCAGTATATATGTAGACATATAATTTAAAAAGATAATTGAGCTCTAAATGTGTATTCGGCAACACAATTGTACTGTTTGACATTGATAAAGAGATGATCGAAAGTTCGATCCCCGCCGGAACCTTTACTTTTGCAAAACGAAAAAAACAGCTGCAAAAGAAGGAGAACACCTTTTAAAACAATTTTCACACTATCTCAATTATTAACAAACAATTTTACTCATCGACAATGGAAATGAACGGATGAGATTTCGATCCTGCCGGAATCTAGATTTTTGCAAACCGAAAAAAAATCACTGAAGAGAACATTTCACCGGCAATTTTTCGAAATTGTATTTAGAGCACTGTTTGCCACATACAAGTGTTATATAGAGGTTATTTTAGCGATTAAAACCAGGTCTTAATTGGAAATTACTGCTGGACAGGTCGGATTTTGTTACCTTGAAATAAAAATGAGTAACTCACTAACAAAAAGGCGCAGGAGGATAAAGCTAACAGCATTGTGTAGAGGAAGATTTGCGCTACAAAATGGTTGAAAAATCTTTTTTAGGGACCCTCTGGTCTTTTTGAAACCTAGTTGAGAAAAAGTTGAGAAATTTGGCATTTTTCTCAACTTTTTCTCAACTAGCTTTTTTAAAGACGAAAACTACCTGTAAAAAAAGTAAAAACAAATTATGATAGCAAAAATATTCCTTTACAAAATGCTTCAAACTGAATTCGTTTTTATAAAGTATGAGCAGAGTTATGGAAATGTGTTTGAAGTCACACAGATTTTGACACGAAAATCTGAGATTTCGCTCTTTTTCCCGTTGCGAGGATACGGTAGTGCCATTGAAAAATTCGACTCCATAGTTGGATAGAGCATCAAGGAAAACCCCTAACTGCAAATTTTGGCCTCTGTAGGTGTTCTGGTTCTCTCAAAAGCTAGTTGAGAAAAACTCGAAAATTTGAGGCAAAACATGTGATTTTTCTCAACTAGATTTCAAAAGGACTAGGAAAGCTAGAGGAACCAAACTTTGTAGAAATATAGAGGAAATCTCTCTCTACAGATAGCAGCCGCTTTATCGCATAAAATTCACTTTGAGCGTAGATATTCAGAAACTCGTGGAGCCTACTTTGTACTAATTTTAACCCTAATTGCACCTGTAGATGTCTTTTTTTCATTCAGTAGCATTAGAATTGCTTTTTTGACTGTAAGTAATAAGTTCGTCACTGTCGGATGAGAAATGTGCTCTTTAAATTCTTTTACGCTAAATGCAAAAGTAGAACCTTTGGCAGGAATTGATCCCTGATCCTCACGATGAAAACAGTGCCGGTATCGCGTTGAGCCGTCCAACCAAGCGAATCAGAAAACTCAGTAGAGCACGTGAAGCCTCAGTCACCTCTGGTTAGTTTCAACATAAATTATTGGCACAATTTAATTAGTGTCTTATTCAAGTCGATTTTTTGAAGGGATCAAAACTTTTAGGTAGTTAATTGCGTTTAAAATAATTGGTTTTCTATTTTATCACCTCCACAGCATTATCACGTTATTTATTATGCATCACATTTATTCAAGATTTCAATTGTTTGTGCTAACTCAAAAGTAATCGGGAGGCTTGTTTATAGAAATCTTGATATTTTAGAAAGGATGCTATTGCCACTGGTACGTTTCCTTTGTCTACAGGCTTTTTCTTTCTCCTTTCTGAAGGCTTTCCTTTTCGTTCACGCAATGGGGACTTCCTTACCGTCTTGCACGTACGACGACATATGATTTTCCATGGTTTGAAGATTGCCTTATGGTACATCAAACAAGTCACCTCTGGTTAGTTTCATTATCACGATTATCAGTATAAATTATTAACAAACAATTTTGTGGTGTCTTATTTTGTTAATTTTGTTTTGTAACTGTAATTTTGTAGTGCTTAGACTTAATGGGTTTGTACAAAAATTAAGCGAATTTTTTTTGAACAAAACTTTCAGGTAGTAAATTTGGGGGCGCTTTAAAGATAATTGGTTTCCCCGCTATTTTATCACCTCCACAACGTTATCACTTTATTTATTATGCATCACATTTATTCAAGATTTCAATTGTTTGTGTAATTCAAAGTCACCGAGACGCTTTTTAGAAAACTGCGGTAGTTACAAAAAAAGGAGAAAGTGGTATGAGCGTCGAAATTACCACTAAGTCTAAAGGCTAATAGTGCCATATAGAAGTCCATGGGATTTTAAGTTCTGGTGTTCTAATAAAGAAAGGGGTGGGAGTTTGTCTTCTTAGCACCGTTCGACGACATTATGAATCTTTTCCATGGTTTGTGCCACCGAAGCGACTCCGACGTCATCAAGCCAAAAAGTTAGAGCAGCAAAAAAAAAATGCTAAGTCGTCCATTTTCAAGATTGGCTCAAAAAAGCGCAGTAGTTTCATTATCACAATTATGAAGAATAAATTTTTTAAAAATCATTTTTTGGTTTGTGTACCCTCTTTTTATCCTAACTTTTTATGCTACAATTGAGTCTTCCTCAAAACTGCAACGCGAAGTCTTCTTCAATCAGTTTATTCGAATATTAAAAAATTATTTATTCTAAGTGATCAGTTTATTTTTACCGGTAGTTAAACAGAACTCACGTATTTAGGTGCTAACGAAAAAAAATCTCTTTAGGACACCCACCAACACTAATTGCTCTGAAAAAGGCAAACCCGGGGAAAACTCAAAATTCCGCCGGGACCCTCTTTACACGCACCCCTAAATATGCATCATTGACGTTTTTTTCTTCCTTGAGACAACTCTTCCATTTTTTAGTCGCAGATATCGGGACCTGAAAAAAAAACTTAGAATACGTTTCAGTTGTGAATATATTCTGATATGCGGTGAAAACATGCCATTCACTGCTGATCCTCCTTCAAGTTACAGCACTACGTCTGAAAAAGCAGTTTTCACTTCTTTTTTTCTGCTGAATGTTGTATACATAAATTACACTAAATTTTGTACGCCTTAATATATGTTTATTTTAAATCGACAACCCCGTCTTCCTTTTCTCTTTGCTCCTTACATTTTTTTTCTGATTTTCCGACCCCTAGTTTAATTTTTTCTCAATTTTCCGACCCCCTTCCCTGATCCGACACCCTTCTTACCCCCTGCTTGACCCTGTTGATGTGTACTGCGACGTTTCTATATGATACCTCACTGAGGGCACTGCCGGCCTAATGAAGCTTATATGTAAGCTCAAGGCTTGTTGATGTTAGAAACCTCTAAGAAGACCTACTAGCACTACACTCTTCCTAATAAAGCACATGAGCCAATAGGCGTGTCCACGCGAGCGTTTATTGACCCCTCTATACAGCGGAGTATACCCTATGCCTAGTGGTGTTAAAAGGCCTTGAGGGAGGTATCAGACAGAAACGTCACAGCATACACCAAGCTTCCCGTCCAGAGCATCCAATGGTTCGCACAATCATATACATGCGACAACAAAGGATGGCAGAAGGTACAGCAAGAGATGTGACAAGGAAAGTAAAGAAGAAGAAAAACGATAGAATTACCATATTGCATGTCATAGCACGCATTAGAGGACATAACGTACGTTTGAGAAAAATCCACAGAAAAGAAGCTTTTATGCAAACGTACACAAAATGCATGCAAGAGGCAACAAGAAATCAAAATCAGAAAATATTAGTTTATCATGTCGTAAGTGTCTGCGCGGTTTGTGTAGTTGCACGCATAACATTATACTCCACACCATCCACTTCCGCCAAGATCGCCTTTATAATCCATCAATCTACGTAATATCACATTAAATAAATAAGATTACAAGATAACGTGATCTCGCTAAATATCCCAAATGCAAACATCAAAAGTCAGCTTGTTAGAAACAGACTTTATGATAGATACTGCATCTGTGAAAGATGTGCCTGTTTGTCCTTACGGAAAAACAGGCAACTGCGCAAAAATGGGGGTAATATATGAGATTGAGTGCTTGATATGCATTACAACTTACGTTGGGGAGACCGGTAGGAATGTAGGAGTGAATATTAATGAACACATGGCAGGAAAACGAAGAAAAAGTTTGATAACACCACTAGGAAGGCACAGACATGAGGCCCACAACGGGAACGATTACGATGTGAAATGCGTTATACTGGCTCACGAAACAGAAATATTTGCAAGGAAGACGTTGGATTCGTTTTGGATTCTTAAAAAAAACCCATCAATGAATAATACAAATGAATGCTTGTAGATAACGATTTAGTTCTTGCCACTTGTACCGCTCTGTGACCTATAACCGCCTGATATTCTGTGTGTAGATCAAATAATCTATATCGTCGCTGGTGATCTCACGCAGTAATACTCATTTGCTGGTACACTGAGAGATAAGTGAGCGCAACCAGCCGCATCACATCCGGCGGAGCAACACGAAAGACCATTTTCAATGTAAATGGGTTTCTGTTTTCACTACCCTGAACGATTATCGAAACTCTGACTCAGGGTAGTGTGGCACTTGACGGGATAAGCGTAGCATTGTTCCAGTCATCCTCTATTTAGACCTCTGAAGACGGCGAAAAAGCTGAAACGTCAGGCAAATAAAGGTTCCATGTAAAAACCTCGCAGGCACACTATAACAAAATACAGACAGAATATGCCGAGGTTTCAAGACAAAAGAACATTCGACAAGACAACATTCGAACTATAATTGTTTGTACTGTTTGTGCTTGGCTGCATACGAAGGCGTACAGCACACTCTCGTCTCGTCTTGCGCGTAATCCGGAATATCCAGCGTTGGCTTTCGTTTAGCCTGTACTTTTCTACGTAGATGGGCGTTGAACAAATTTTTTTAGAACATTCCTTTGCACACAGGATTGGATCAAACCTTATGCATCTTCCGTATAGGAGTTAGCGTTTGAGGACGGCCGACCGAAGGTACCTCTGAACGGCGAGCCAAGCGAACATTATTCTCGCTCTCTTCAACATTTCCCTCCAAATAGTCTATCATTTTACGGAATTCCTTCAACTTGCTTTCCGCCTGCTCCAAACCCATTCGCGTGCCGTCCGTTGGGTTTCTCATCACTTTGAAGAGAGACTCGCGAGCTGACGTATATTCCCAAACATATATGATTGGTTGTTGAAAAGTAAGCGACGACAATTATGTATAATAACCATTTCCATTCTTTGGAAAATATCTCTGTGGCGGTCCTCTATATCCGTCGAGCTTCTTCCAACCTCCTCCTCGTTCTCGTTCTCCACATCGCTTTCCACTACTACATCATCTCTTGTGAGGTGAGACCATCCCTTAACAGCGAGACTATCTCATGTTCGAGATAGTTGAAACAGTGTTCAACTGTCACACCATCAACTTTCTCTGTCACCTAAAATTTTTCTGGTTTTATTAGAATTTATATAGAGAACTACTTATTGTTGGTGTTAAAAATGAAGTACACGTACATTAATAAAGGCTGTGCAGTGCGCCACAGACTTCTTCCTTTTCTCTGGAACTGAAGCTGAGCGAAAAGCGCAGTGGCAACGCAAGTGGGTGACTTTGGTGTGTTCCGTAGTTCTCGTTCTTGCTACGAAACGACTTATCACACCCGTCTCCTCTGAGGCTATCCTCCAGTTCTTGAAGGAAACCCACTTGAGAAAAGTGTAATCTATATGCGAACTGTCATACTACTCCAACCTAATAATCCTGCAGATTTTGGAAAGTGATTGTCTCTAAAACAAATTCATCTGCGTTCTCGGCATGCTCTTGATGAGCATGCTCAGCAAGCTCACAGTGACTCTACATATGCAAGTTTAGTAGGATCAGAAAGGGCCATCAACAAAAATGTGTACGACGCTTCTTACACAGAAAAACCATCATGAAAGGTATGGACTGTGACTCACTCTGACGCTCTCTCTACAGACGGGGCACACGATAGATGGCGATGAATACTCGTCAGTATGTTTTGTTGTCCTATGTTTGCTCAGCCCACTCACACTGTTGAACGTGGTATCGCAGTAGTCACAGTTGTTTATTGGCTTTCCCGATGCGGTAATTCTTTGGCTTTTCTTCTGAGCCTTAAATTTCACAATTTGGTTTTGCGAAAATCCATGAACGTCGACAAGATGCCTTTCCATTCTAGTTTTAGCTGCGCCGCAAACTGGGCATTCATTCATAACAACACTAGAATCACAAAAATACCACTTGAACACAAAAAAACACGAAATATAAAAAAAAAAAACTAACTTGCGATTGTCATCCGTTACGTAGTTCGGAAATACGTTCGGAGAGCAAAGAAAATTGTTCGGCTAATTGGTTAGGAACAACCTTTGATAATGACTCGCTTGTAGGCTTACATGACCCAATGCTGTTGTATTGAGGGGTCAACAAACGCTCGCGTGGACACACCTATTGGTTCATGTGTTTTATTAGGAAGAGTGTAGTGCTAGTAGGTCTTCTTAGAGGTTTCTAACATCAACAAGGCTTGAGCTTACATATAAGCTTCATTAGGCCGGCAGTGCCATCAGGGAGGTATCATGTAGAAACGTCGCAGTACACATCAAGCTTCTCTCTAGAGCATCCAATGATTCGCAGGACCATGTACATGCGACAACAAAGGATGATAGAAGGTACAGAAAGCGATGCGAGACGAAGTGTAAAGAAGAGGAAAAATGGATGGAATTACAATATCAGATGTAATCGCGTGCATTGAAGGAGATTACTTATGTTTGAGGAAAAAGTCATGAAAAAGAACGTATATGCAAAAGAACACAAATAACATACTGAAAACAAATAAACTTAAAAAAAATCCACGAGAAATAAAACTTACCTGTCGAGCTTCTTAGATTTGATTTGAAGTTCGTAGAACTCAAAATCAGAAAATAGTGTCCAGTACCCGTTTGCAAAAATGTCCCAGTGTCCCGTTTGCAAAAATGGTCACTGGCGGCTTGAAGAAGTGTAGCGTAAGTTTAGATAAGTCTAGTTGTTTTTAGTGTGTTGTTAGTATAAGTTTAGTACTGCTCTAGTCCTTTGATTTGATTCCCTGTTTGCTGTAAAAGAGAACAATTTGTATAAATATCTATTCCATTTAGTGTAAAAATTAGTAGATTTTCATCCATAGTTATGGTGTAACATATGCTATATAGTTATTTGGCAGCTTGCCACTGTAATTAATTAGTTATAATCCACCATTACATAGGGGGTTTCTTGTTATTTTGATACTGGTCATTATTTGTGTTTCTTTTGTTGAAACTCACACTATTTAGTCACTTCTTATATTGATACTAGTCATTGTTCATGCTTGTTATGTGGACATTTGTTTAGTGGACATCATTCTGTGAATACTTAATGGGTAATAACAATAATAATATCAATAAAGTTAAAAAGTTTAAAGGATAAAGTTTCTGGCGTTAATCAATCCACTTGGGATGCGCCCCCACGTTCACTTCAATTCAGAATCGTTTGAGGTTTACGAACGTGTATCTGGCCTATACAATGACTTGCGGTGGCTAGCCGATGTGCCAAGTCAGTGTTTTTATCCTCCCAGACAAGTCTGGTACCAATTTATCGACCCCGGAGGGATGAAAGGCTTGGTGAGCACTAGGGCTGATTCGAACCTCCGATCGATCGTGCAGGAAGCGGAACCTCTAACCGCTACACTACACCCGCCCTAATAATATCAATAGTAATAATAATAATAAACTTCTTTATCATCCCTCACCACCAACCGCTAACACCACATTTGAAGAGCAGAGGTGACGCCCTCATCTACAAATGCGACAATTGCGCGCTCCAGCCCCACTATTGCCCGGCCGAGATAGGAGCGCCGCGACGTAGTCCCAAAACATGGTCCGGATACCGGCACTCGTTGTAGGTGCCTGCGCAGTGTGTGTAGCTACACAAATAACAATATATTCGACGAAATCCACTTCCGCCCGGGTCGACTTTTATAATATATCCAATATATAATATAATTCATCCTCCACATAGATGTATAGTCGATTGTCTGGTCTTCATAAAGAGTGGATTTAGGACCGATTGTACCGACTGCTTTTACTATCGAATCAACCACCATGTTTGCACGACCGCTATGGGCATCTATTTCTTCATAACTTATCCACGGCCTCTGTTACACCTGCTATTTTTTCTTTATCGAGGTTCTTCTGGTCTCATTAACCTGCAGAGTAGCTTTACGTCCTTTTTTCCTTAGAGCAGGTGTACTACTTTTCAATAAGTACAGTATCTGTCGAAATATTGAGGCGATCACCAATTCTAGCCAAAATATAGGATTTTTCTCAGGAAGCCAACTGAACAACTGCTTGGGAATTAGATATCACCAAACAAGTGGTTTTACCTCATTTTCGCTTCTGTCTTAAATGATTTTCAAGTAGCAGAACCCACAGTGTAAGCTGAAATAGGAATTAGATCTTCACGACATTTTCTGATCAACTTCATTCTATTTAGTGTATAGCTTAATTGAGCTTATTTAAACAGAGGTCCAGATTCCTTCTATGTGTCATTGTTCGTGCGAAGCATGTATCTTTGAACGTTTGGATAACGGACGTCATCTACATTTGTTATTCTTGTTTGGCAAGTGAAGTAGATACTAGCACCATATTTTGTGTGTAGATATATGACGAATTTTTTGAGAACTTGTGGTGTTAGTTAAATATACAAATTCTACTGCGCATGTTTCGTTGTATTGTTAATTTGTGAACCTAAAACCCACGTTCGTAGCAGCATCTGGCCCAAGTGTAGGAGGGCTGCTCACTGTAAAGTACTTTGCATTTCACCTGTTTCCGCTTTTCTGATCTTTTCTGATATATATATATATATATAATATAGAACGGACATGACTGCACAGCAATTTTTTTGATTTTGCTCGCTTTGCAGTGGTCATTAAACATACGATAATTGTGAGTCTCGTAGGAAAAGATGATCTGGGCAGCCATTTTGTGTAACAGTTATCAAGCTTCATTTCTATCACTTCAATGTGCACGACAGTTGTCCGTGATGTTTGCTTCTATAATTTGCTGTGGGGCGTGGGCGACAACGCTGTAACGTTGTGGCAGACAGCGGCTAACCAGGCCAGTGCTATCCTTTCATTAGCATCCCATTCCACTGGATTTCAGTGTTGTTTCGCCTATGGCCATCAAGCCTCAGACTGCAGCAATCTTGAACGTAGTAGCCAAAAACGGGTTAATTATAACTACCTTGTTCATGACATTTCGACATGTGTTTTGCTGTGTTGACAAGCTTTTCGTTATGCTTCAACCTAGAGTACTGTCTGGACGCACGAGCTTAAGGCTAAGGAAAGTGGGTGCGGTATCCAAACAATAAATGTCAACAAAAGACTGGTTGTGCTGTCCTCCCACCCATCCTTATCCTCTTGAACGTGCCAGGTCACCTTCTCCTCATTCTGTTGATACTGGTTTCTATCTGTTCGATTTTCATCAGACTGCCTGTGCATAAGTTGAGCACGACGAGGCTGTAAGTGTAGCGCTCATTACACTTCGATATGCGCGGGCGGTGTTGGCTACTTTCACTCCGCCCATCTTCATATGTTAGATTACACTGAAGGTGATGTTCTCACAGTTGCATCTACGCACATTTGTATACTAAACAGAAATTGATTCATTTGTGGTTGAGCAGCTATTATCGCTGCTTAGATTGTTTAAGTACTGGTCCCAACAGATGGCTTGTAAATGGATCCTGATAGTGTTTTGATTTTTGTAGGATTATCGTAACATTGTCTTCTTTTGCTTCTCTTCGCTTCATTGGTGAGATTTCTTTTTGAAGCAAGTTGTTTTTTCATTGTTACAAGTATTCCAACTAACATCGTTTGTGTTTGTGTATTGACCTGTGTTTAACTTCTCCTTTTTCTCGCTGGATGTGAATCTGTGTGTACAGTCGGGTCAAAATGACTTGACTTTTAGTGCACTTGCATAACCGGTTGCACTCGCAGTTATGCGTAAGGTTCGCGCTCAGTTCCATAGTCCGACTAGAGTTGGCGACGGTACCACCGTGACTGCACCCGCTTACGCAATTGCACCACCAGTCAAGTCGTTTTGACCTAGCTATGGATTCTATGATGGTTTAAAGGCATCACTCCACGAATCTGAGGTGGTACGGATTTCAGGTGGAGTATTCGTATACGAGATAGTAGATTATGGAGAGAAGGGTGATTCCGTCCATTTCTTTCTAATTGCCGTAAAAAGGGCCCGGACGATACGGCTTCGAGCGATGCGGCGCGCTATTTCCTACAGCGAGTTCGATTGGAGCGCGCCAGCCTTAAGCACGGGCAGCACGTTTTTTACGGCAATTGGGAACAAATGGACGGAATCACTCCCCTCTTCATAATTTACTATGCCGTATACGACTACTCCACCTGAAATCCGTACCACTTCAGATTCGTGAGGCGATGCCTTTAAGGTGAAACGATCCGACCTCGAGAATGTTTCTAGCGAATTTACACTGGACTAGCCTCTTATTGTGGACCTAATCTCATCTTTTTGGTCCTGTGCATAATCTAATTTTCTTATCATTCGGTGCTACTGTTCAGTGAAGTCTGGCATCCTGCTGCCCTCTCAAAAACATAAAATGAGAAGAAGTCACTCGGCAGGAACATCTCCGCAATAAGCCGTACTTTCGTTTGAAGGCATCACCCCACGAATCTGAGGTGGAGTATTCGTATACAGGATGGGAGACTACGGAGAGGGGGGTGATTCCGTCCATTTCTTCCTAATTGCCGTAAAAAACGGCTTCATTCGTTTTGGCGCACCATTTTGTACAAGAGGTTCGATTGGAGCGCGCCAGTCTTGTGCGGCGCCGCATCTTCCGGGCCGTTTTTTTACGGCAAGAGCAAGAAATGGACGGAATCACCTCCCTCTCCGTAGTCTCCCATCCAGTATACGAATACTTCACCTGAAATCTGCACCACCTCAGATTCGTGGGGTAATGCCTTTAAGTCAGCTCGAGACGACCTTTGTGTCGAATTTAATCTTAAACTCATCTAATTAAAGACGTGTTTCGGTTTCCTCTGTATCTATGAAGATAACTCTACTTTAGCATTCGGCATGCCGGAGGGCAAAGCACCACATTTTCCGCAGCAACCTGTGGCTCGTCAAAATGACGATGGCTCCCTCGAGCTTGAATGCTTTCTTGACGCGTCTCCTCAACCAGATATCAAGTGGTTTTACGACAATGTGGGTCTTTCTGCTTGCTTTTCTCGCTTTTAACGTATATCTGATTTTTCCGGTAAACAGTGAGAGTTCTGCTATGCTACAGTTCTCCTCTGCTTATACTCTTCCCCTGGTCATCAAGTTGACTTGCTAAAACAAAAACAATGAATGCAAATTATTGAATTTAGACTTGCTAAAACAAAAACAAATGACAGTATACATCAATTCATACTTCTTTTTTTTAGCGATTCGCTTGTGCGGAATTTGAAAGCGCATCTGATACAGTATGTAGTAACGAAGTGCTGATAAGAAAACACTAATTTGAGCGCTCGTGACTGCGTAATGTCGAAAGTTTGACTGGACTGAAAGAGTTCTGTTGTTGACGCTGCTGAGAAGGCATAACTTTCCAAGACATAGGAATATGACGTGTGGTTCTTCAGCTTCGAAGTTGTTGTGAACTGTGAATCGCATATATGATTTCTGTACTTTAGTATTACTCCACTTTTTTTCTGAAAGAGAACAGGGGGCAAGATTCAGCCCATTGTAAAGCTACAACCGGCTGCGAGAGGTTCTACCTCTTAGTCCAATGATAACGCTGGGCGAAATTCAAACGCGCAGTGCTCACATCGACTTCTTTCGTTTATCAGAATGACTAGACTTAAAGATCATCATGAGATTACTTTTTTATGCAACTACGGGGACCGATAGTACCAAATACACAGGATAAGATGAGAAAAATGACAGTCAACTTTGTTTTAGACATTCCTAACGTAAATGTGAACATATATCCAGTAGAAGTTTGCTTTTAAAGGCAGCGTATCACGAAACTGACGATGTTGGGGTCTCTGTGAATATAGAGTTCGGAGTGTAGATGACGAGCATGAGCATGACCCTGCTCATTTCTCCGTAATCGTTCGGAAAACGGCATGAGAAACGGAACGCAGTTTGTTTCTACGATACACGTAAGCCTTTTGCACTAAGCACGCGCTTGAAACGGCGCGGTGGCGCCAGCGTTACGATTAAGGTGGGACCATTGTTAGTTCCATTTGGACTGGAGAGCTGGTCCTATTCGTCATTTCAATTTTCCTTGAGCTTTACTGTTTGAAATAAGCTCACAAATAATCAAGTACAGAGACAATGATTAGAGTGTATTTAAATTTGCAAGATATTACAAATGCACTCGGCTGTATATAAAGTCGATCAAAACGACATGAAGCACGGTGCATTTGCGTACGCACTGGAAACGGCGCGGCGGAGGCAACAGTTGGAACCGAGGTTGGGCAATCGCAAACTGCAGCGATGGGTGGTTCCAGCAAGGGTTCAAGGACGCTCTTAACCGCTACGCTACACCGCATCGTCTCGAGAGAAGCTGCGTACGCAATTGCACCGTGCTTCGTGTCGTTTTGACCCTACTATAGTTACGCACTACTGTTACGGTTTTCGTATTGAGTCGTTTCCGTTTCGTTCACCTTACATCTGTAGAGCCTTAAGATGTGATCTTCATCTCGGAACACAAGATTCAATATTTCCATGCTTTTCTGTAGATTGTATTCCAAAGCTCTACTACACACCCTACAAGCCTTACAAGTACAAGCTGTGTTAGCAATAACATTTGCTACGTTCACCACCGCTACAGTCATCCGACCAGTTTCACGTTTTCTGTTGAAGTAACACCAGCCTAAAAATCCTAGCGACTTGACGTCGATTCAGGAGGCTTTTTGAATCAACTAGTATGTCAGGATTGCTAGTACATTATTTTATAATTCATGGCCCACTATTAAAGAAAATTCTTCCAAAATTTGCTTGGTGAGGTAACTTGAGGTGTTGATATAACTTCCTTATTGCACCGTAGATTTTTGTACTTTCGTACTAACACTTATAAGGCTATTCGAAAATCACGGAACTTCGACTTGTGGGAGAACTTTGAGGTCGATCAGGAATATATCATTATTCTTGCACATTAGAGTTACCTGATACAGGTACAACGCGCATGAATTTGAACTTTTCACACCTATTTTTTCATCAATACCCTGAGTTTTTCCTAAACTTCTGTGCTCAAATGCAAACAAGATGTCGATTTGTCTCATTTTCATCGATTTGAAGAAAGCCTTTGATACAGTTGAGACCGAAGCAGTCATGGAGACCTTGGACAACCAAAGCGTCCCTACTCAATACATAAAGATACTTCGTGAATTGTATAGCAATTTCGCGGCCAAAATTTTCCTATTCTTAAATGTCATAATGATGTCATAATCGACGTGAAGAGATGGGTTCCTCGAGGTGACGAAATTTCACCCAAAATATTCGGTGGCACTCTCAAGAACGCGATGTGAAGATTGGAATGGAATAACATGAGTGTGAAAGTTGACGGCCGGCATTTACATCATCTTCGTTCCGCTGATGACATCGTTCTTGTAGTCAACATGATGAACGATCTTACCTCCGAGCTCGGCAGGAGGAAACGAGCGGCTTATGGAGCATACAAGAGCATCGAGAATGTAGTGAAGAGGACTAAGAACACACGGCTCCGTGCTCACCTATTCAACACCACTGCTCTTCCTGCTTTAGCCTACGCTTCAGAAACGGCGTTTGGCAAGGAGGAAAATACAAATAGAACACGAAGATGAAAGGGTGATGCTAGGAGTAACCGCAAGTGAAAAAAGGGATTCGAAGTTTACTCCTTCATCACCAATCGAAGACCACGGAGGCTGCCGTATGCGTCAAGGAAAGCAAAATTAGGTGGGCCGGACACATGATGCGTTTCAATGGCAATCATTGGACTAGATCCGTAAGCGACTGGATACCACGCGACATCAAACACGCAGCAGGAAGACCGCGGACCCGATGGTCAGACCTTTTTACAATGTTCTTCAAGGAAAATTAGGACGCTCTTCAAATTCCTCGCGAGAAAAAAAGCCAATAAGCAGCACTTGCGCGCGATCTTGACAAATGGAGGTATTGCTGGTGCCCACTCGAGCAAATCGATGGTGATCTGGCATTGTTAGGGAGCGATGTGTGCTTAAAATCATTCAAGAACTAGAAAGAAAAGAAAAAAGTCCATAAATTGTCCTAAAAGTTAGAAAAGTTTGTTAGCTGTTTTATTACATGCAGTAACTAGCATATGTAAAAACGTCGTGTGGCGGGTTTCCACTACCTCCACACAAAAGTTGGTCAAAGTGAGTGAATCGATAACTACTTGTCGCTTTCGCCCACCGTCCTTCAAATACCCCCGCAAGTAAGTCTTATAAGATTTAAGTGCTTGATGCGCAGTTTTTTTTTTCCTTGGCGTTCGCATGCGGAGTGGAATAAGTTCATAAAATAAGTTGTTGGTAGAAAGCTACATATACATGCGATCAAATCGTCGATCGCCACCAGAGGTCAAGTTTTGTCCAGTTCCTCACGTTACGAAAAGGGATTCAATCATCGCCTCAAACAACTTTCCACGTATCGCTCTCCTGGTCTTGCTTTTCATCGTCGTTTGCTACAGAGCTTAACATTGCTCCGTCTTACATTACAGATGTTGTATCGCAGATCTAAATGTACACTCTAGCTCGATATATGTACATGTTTATAGCTTGCTATTTCTGCAAGCAACATTCAGACTGTACAGTCAGGAAATATGAGACGCTCACACTACATTCGAATCAGCTATTTTGAGTTGTCTCTCTATCTTATTTTCAGCAGGATGCGTGTAAAGAGGGTCTCGTTGGAATTTTGAGCATGCCCCGATCATGTCTCTGTAGAGCAACTAGCGATGGAGCGTATCTCATGGAGATTTACAGTCGTTGCTATCTAAATAGCTGACTCTGCTTACCCACCACTGATCCTACTCTCTATCACTGGCTAGGATATAATTCACGTGTCATAAAATTGTCTTGGGGAATCAGACTCATCCACTAGAATTTTTGTATAAGAGTTTCAAGGGAAATTTCGTGATGTGAGGAGACCTCAAATTTGTATTTGTTCCGGAAAAAGCGAAATAAATCCTCATGTGAAAGATGAGAGGAAATATGAACTTAAAAAGACAAATTCTCTGGCGTATCAGTCCACTCGAAATGCGCCAATGCGTTTTACTGCAGTTTTTAATCGTTGAGGTTTTGGAACACGATTTGGCCTATACAATGACTTGGAGGGTCAGCCGATGATTATGTCAGTGTTTTTATCCTCCCAGACAAATCTACCACCAATTTATCGATCCCGAAGGGACGAAAGGCTTGGTTGGCACTAGGGCTGCTTCAAATTGCATCTAATAGCTCCAAATTACATATATGAATATCTTCGTTGATAACATGAACATTAAAGCTTTTAAAGTAACGGAAATGAGGATTATCAATATCTTATAAGTTCCAAGCTTTTTGTGGCCCAAGTTGTTTCCATGTGAAACATCCAATAATGTTTGTACCTGTGAAGGGATAGGAAGAAAGTAATTAAAAAAAAAACTGGTCGTATGGATGCCATATAGTTGCTTAAGAGAGGGATCTTCTGTATCTCCGACTTCTTAAGACAAAAAGTTTATTTGATAATATTTGCGTACTTGCTGAAGGTAACATCTCTAAAAGTTCGCTCTTTTCTCTTACTACCAGAATGCAAAATATCTTGTATTATTAAGTGCGCTCTTTTTATTCAGTTCATTCCGTAATTGCAACAACTTTCAACATTCTTCTTTTCATATTCCTCTAACTGTGTAGTTCTTTGTGTCACTTTGGCCACAAAAGCTAAGACGATTGTCTGTGTCTCCACGGGCGACTGAAGGGCGGCTTCGTCGAGACATGTCTCCTCGGGTATATCCACGGGACATGTGTTGTCTCGGAGGCTTCCGCGGAAGATCCGACGGGTATCGCTTTACCGTTTCTCCTTCCAACAGTACATTATTTTGCTTAGCAGCAACGTGTTCGACTCTAATTCGACGATTTGAGCCAGTTGATAAATGAAAACTGCACGAGTTATGATTGTTACTGAGAGTAGGAGGTGAGCCCGTAGAATTGACGCGTTCGAGTGAGTGAACCAACATCTAGTGTGTTCTATTCAAAATCCTCTATACCCGATATTTCCGTCTCGCTCGCTACATTTCAGGGAATTTGACTCCGTGCGCGCCGAAAACTAACTGTGTTCGACTATAATTGTTGTCATTACTGAAATGCTTTGACTTGTTTTCCCTTGGTTCTGGCACAATTATTTTAGCATTGGGAAAAATTCGTTGCAAATGAATTTCCTTAACACCAACAACACCTAAATCATTCAAAGGCAGCATAGCACGACCATGATAAGCTGAGGGTATACGTGGGGAAAGATAGAGGTTGTAGATTGCGGTGTCAGGGGTGGTTCCGCTCATCTTTTAATAATCGTCGTAAGACCGTTTGCTCCTACGAGGTACGTTGTAACGTGCCACCTTGCACGCATTTGGGTTCCCTGTGCTGCTTGTTCAGTGATTTTTTTAAAATAAGCAGTCGAGGAAAACTCACTGGCTTTCGACCGCTCGCTCATGGATGCGGCGCGTTGCATTTGAAATCGTCGTGAATTTTTTTGCTGCGTTTAGGGAGAGATGAACGGAATCTCTCCGGATCCACAATCTACAATCCATAGATGTGTAAGGGAGGACCTTTTTCAGGTGAATTGGATATAGCTCATAGGGTGCAGCTGAAGTGAACGGAGTCCTTTCGCCAACGGTCCAAAAGTGAAGAGAGTCCGTCCAAAAGTGATGCGAATTCCCTAACCACGTCAGATTCGTGGTATGCGGCCTTTAACAGTGCAACTATGACCTAAATCAGATAGTCACCTCTCTTATGACTTTTTTGGGCAGTTCCTACTTTTCCTACGTTCTTACTTCGCAGATGTTTCCATATAATATGTCTATATAATATGCCTTTGTCTGAAATATGAGTGTGCAGACTGCCCTATTTACAAAAAGGTACCGACGTAGTTAACGTTATGACGCCTTATATGCGTTATGAGCAGAGCTCTTATTAATTTGTAGGCTGTCCTGCTTTATCCTGGTTACTTCAATCCGAAATTCGACTTCTGAATTTCAGAAGGAAGTGAAGCCGGACTCCCGCTTTCAGTTCAAACTTGATTCCAAAGGAAACGACTCCTATTCGGCTATTCTCCAGATTAAGGTTAGTACATTGTATATTTTCTTTGCATTGAAATCCATAATCACTGCCTTTCATTTTGTTCTCTTCGTTCTTCTACGTGTTGATTTCCCTAGTTCGCAATAAAAGCATGCAGTGTACGAGAGATGAGTTCATATTTATGTGAGGCAGGCCGATAGGAAAAGAACAGTCGATAGGGGTGACTAGGTTTCTCAAACTTCCTTTATTGTTTATTCCAGAATCTCTTAAGCTACTTTATGAAGCAATGCCTGTATTGCTGAAAGTATTTCACTGCCTCAGTTGCGATGTCTTTCTTTGCCAAAGTAACACTTCTAAGAATGTGCGATCAAACATTTCAGAGACATAATAATAATAATAATAATAGAATTAATAATTATTCTTGCGCAAGAATTGTGTGGGGTGTTGCAATAACTAAATTAAAAAATACTATTTGAAACTCGAAGTCTTCTTCGTATATGTGCGAAGTCTCCGAAAGGCTGTGAAATTCTGCGAACGGGTTGCAAATAAGACACATTTCAGATTTACTTTGCACATTCATTATTATCATGTTATGATTAGTGCCTGAAATGCGTTGCAAAGAGACAGCGTTTATTACGTTTTCTTTTGGAAATGAGAGCAAAATGGAAACTGATTATAATGATTGAGTGGGCATAGTTTTGCCAGGCAAATCTGTTGATTGGTACATTTCAAAGGATGTATGTGTAATTGGAGTCAATTTGCCAGTTTTAGAAAGATCTTAAGAATAAAAAGTACTTCCCAGAATCTCTTTTGAGTTCGTTAGATTTACATCCCCAAATGACGATACGGTGAATATACTTACTTAATTACTCATTTACAAGGATTCCATGCGTATGGGGACCCAGCATCTTTCCCAGTCGTTCCTATCCTTCCAGTCGCCATCCAGTATGTCCTCAAGTTTCATAAGTGATGCTGGTGAGGACCCTGAGCCATATCCAGCTGAGTTTTTAGTTGGCCCATCTGTGCAGCGAATACATCATTTCATCTTGTTGATGGGCTCCCAGGACGTTTAGCATCTCATGGTATTCACACTGGTGTTATTTTAGTCTTTAAGTCTCAGAAAGCCTATATCAAGAGCTCTCTGAAGAGCAAGTAGCTTCTTAAACGTGGCAGTGGTGTCTACTTACGTTTCCGTTGCATAAAAGAGCGCTGGAATAACTGTCGAGTCAAACAGATAGACGCGGGGTTCTTGGTCCGTCAGTTGGACCATAGCTTCCCTGACGAACACGAATATTTGCATACGCTGCTCTCATCCTTATATTCACTTCTTCCTTCATGTTGCTCTCCATATTCATGTAACGTGTGAGGTACGGGCATGATGAAGTTTCCATGATTTGCGAGCCTTCTAGTTGTACTCCTCCCTCCTTCCAGCAGACGTTTTTCATGAACTGTGTCTTCTTTCCGTTTATTGGCAATCTATTTTCTTCCCTGCTTCGTTTAATTCTTTGAGCATTGTCTTTGCTTCTTCTTGTCTTCTCGAGAACGATGTCGTAAGCAAAACGAAGTTTTGACAAGATTTTTCCTTGGATAGGAACACCTCTGTCTTCACCAGTGATTTCAACAGCTTCAGCAAATACAGTATCGCCTTGCCGTACCCTAACCGGTATGGTGGAGAGGGCGATGGAAGAGCTGCATAGTAGTGGTGCTTGGTAGCATACGACACGTCCTCACATTGATCGCCCGGCGCTGACAATATTGCGTTCGTTTCTACGCAGACGAAGGCTTTCTCATGGTCGACGAAAGTTAGGACAAGAGACAGGCGGTATTCTCGGCAAACCTCTGTGACTCCTACACGATCTGGATGTAGTCGATGCAGCTGACGGGATCCAGCTTGTTCTTGTAGTTGGACTTCATCCAGCGTCCTTGATATATGCAGATCTTCACGAGGACTATCCTTGTGAAGATCTCAACTCAAGATAAGGCGCTCAGGATGCATATAGGACGGTAATTTTGAAGGTTCTCACAGTCAACTTTCTTATGGATAAGAACGGTTCGCAAGGTCTGGGATCCTTTATTTCTGAAGATTGAACGCTATATGCGCCGCTAAAGTTACATGGAGCGGATGGCTTCCTGCTCGAAGAAAGTCTGCTGGTGTAAAATCACGTCGGGGGTGTTTCCGAAGGAAGTATCCGTGGTGGAGCTTCACCAGCGGGGATAATCGGGCTTGATAACAAGAGACGAGCGCGAAATATTTGTGTAGAACCTCTCCATTATCATTTCCATCTCATGATGAAAAGAGGCGCGAAGCCCTTCTTCGTTCAGCAAGACTATCAAGGTGAGCGGAATTTTATACTCGCGGAAGTCCCTGCGGCAATTATTTAGATTTGTTTTGTTATTTAGATTTCTTTCTCATGCTGCTTCCAGAATTTTCTTCTGCCTCTATTTTAAAAGATCCTCCTGCAAAGTTTTTTGGCGCTCAGTGTTCGAAAAGAAAAAATAGCACGAAGAAGTGAGTGGAGGACAGCAGCCTAGTTAAACGATTGCCGTTTTCATTCCGGCTCACTAGTCCGAACCTTCCTATCCTGTGTTCCTCGTTTTGCCTTGAAGTTTTCGACAATGAATTTGCAAAAGGACTTCTTGTTGCGGATCACTTCCTCCAGTTTCTCATAAAAAGCGTCCAGTTAGGGTTCGTCAGCTGCTGATGTTGGTGAGTAGCAGCTGATGACGCTTATGGGTCACTCATCTGTCGCATGTCGTTCATTCTGATCTTTGTCTCTTGCAGAGGAATTTGACATGCTTCGCTGCTCCGAGAGGGGAATCTAGGTGAGCGTCTACGGAAACTGTTCTCGCGTTGTAAAAACAAAATCTGAGACGGTCTAAATGGCGAGTCGCACATGTGCCGCCTTGGTCCAGAATGAAAGCTGCCTGAGATTTATTCGCCTCTCATCGGTCGCCATACCGTCCAACATCTGGGAAGGGCGAGACCCAGAGTGCACAATACTGGGGCAGTGTGGCAGTGCTGGCGCGGGAGCAGGTTTTACACTAAACAGCTCTCCCATGGCTAGCTTAGCTTTCACCAGAGGTCGTCGCCAACCTACATGGATTTGGGGGCCATCTTGCAGACATTTTGCCAAGACGATGGTGAATCTCTGCAGTGGTTTACTCTTAGTTGGCCTTCGATTCCTGAGAACTCAGAATGTCGGAGTTGTGGAACTCCTCAGCTTCGGAGACACTGCTAAAGGACGTACCTCAGTTCTACATCGCAGTTCGAGGCCAAAAGTTACCTCTATGCCATTATGAAGCGCTAAACGGTTGTGGAGGGACGAATAAAAAGGATATAAAGTATTCAAAATTGATCTCACCTCATCTTACCACACCCATCAGAAAGTGTTGCCAATCTTTGTTGTTTCTCATTGTTTGCGCCACTTTGATAGCAGAACTATTCGGCGTAATTTTGCGTACATTAGAGGCCCTTCCAAGTTTTTTTTTTATAAGAATTTTCAAGGAATGACTTCGGTCATAGTGAGAAACGTGGGATTCATCTTATCTCAGTGTTGTTTTGTGAAAATCAGTCAGCTCAAATAAATAGGGTTTTCCTTCTAAGCTTTTGTTCCATTTCACATTGCGTAGTTTTCCAGTAATCTCTATTGTGTGCTGCTGGTCCACTGGTACATTCTCCTGTGCGAACCCAACTGACGGGCTTTTATTATTGCCTGAAGTTCTTTCTCGCTTCTTCGCTGAGGCATTTTGTCCCTGAATACGGCTCTGCGTAACATTCCCGATCTATTGCAATCGATTTCTCATGTTCCTTATCTTCCGAGACATGGCGTCTCGCTTGAAGTGGCCATCGACACCGAGTGACCCGAAGTACCTCAGATCGACATTGTCCGGGTGTTCAACGTGACGAAAAGTAGAGTTGTTACCAAAGTTCGGGTATTAGACCAGAGTATTGTACGTGTTCGGATTGGGTTTTTGCCGTATGCTGGACAACACCTTTTTGCTATGGTCCGTTTTAGCCGTATAACTGTGCAAATTATATGACTCGTTCGTACCCAGAGCGTATGTTGAAATGCTTGATTGCAGCTAGCATAAGGGCCTTCGCGAGCAGGTAGCATTCAGACTCGTATACGCGCCCCTCCATGCAAATATGAATAGGTAATTCGTAGGCGATAAATTCCGAAGTTCAAGATGGTTTTGCTACATAAATGCGTTTAATCCGAAAGTGTTCAATCGTTAGGGCACTACGAGGCTGCGATTAGGCAGAATAGAGGACGGAGTATATGTCAAGCAAAGAAGGGATGTGAACAAGTTTCTCGTGAATTGCAGTTGAGCAGTTTTTGAAGATGTTCCTTTCATAGCACCCCATTCGCGTTAACTCATATAATGTCAGGATTTGTGCTTTTTTGTTCATATGTTTATAGGTTTGTCTTTTGTAAAAGAAAATTTTAATTTAGTTCTCCACCTCCATTAAACTACCGGACCGAGGAAGTCATGGGCGTTCTTTTTCCAAACTTAGGCATGCGCATTGAAATAAAAAGTGTTGACAATATTTTCTGTAACTTTTGATAGAGAATCTCTCACTCTACAACAGAATACTAATCTGGCTTTTCAATTTTATTCATTATTATTTTTCATATAATTGAAATGGGGTCACATGGAAAAGGATCTTTTTCGACACCATCTTTTCCCCGTCTGATCGAAATCATAATGCTGGTAAAGCTGCTTATGAGATTTCTGCTGTGTACGAAGTATATTGAATGAACCATGAAAAAACTTCAAAAAGAACCAAAAAAAAAACATGAAAACACATGAAAGAAAAACAAAAATTTGAAAAACTTACCACGGCATATTGGAAAACTTATTGAACGTTGTGAGGAGAAACAGCGGAGTGCATTTTAATTTAGTGCTTGTTTCTTGCTTCAAAAAGTTGGTGAAGCAATAATTTTCTCTACATCTCACGATAACTGCTCGCAAGGAGTGTAGTCTGTCTTTGAGGTCAAAATTCCCTTCCCTGGAGCATGAGAACGTCGTTCGTTACTTTTGAGCATTACTTCTCCACACAACACCAATCTCACTTTCAGCGGTCTCGATTACATGCAAGGACAGGTGGTGCCGAAAATGATTCATTTTGTCCACTTGGCACTCCAGTTTAATTGATCCAAAGAAAAGAAGAATCAACAAAAATTAGAAAGGAAATTAATACACTGCTGTGGTATAGAGCGATTGTCTACAAAATGTTATATAATGTTCCGTTAGTACGCTCTACTTTTATGGGCATTTTTAAGTTTCAAAAAAAGTCAACGACATATCCCTTGTAGCGAAATTGTCACGAAATTGACCATGTTGAGGTCTCTGTGGGACAGTATGGAGTTCGGGTTGTATATTAGCAATATGAGCGTGCCCTAACTCAATTCTCCCTAATTCTTCTGGAAAAAGTTGTGGGAAACGTCTTTATTTCCTATTCCATTAGAACGTCCCACTCATGCGCATGCGTCACTTAACGTTCACGTCAATTTCGTGATATACTCCCTTTAACCTAATAGGTAAAGTAATACGCACTTGTTTTTCTGGCATTGATAGTGTGATTTGATATCATTCAGTGGCCGTTGCCTTTGCTGGAGCTTACACTAGTTCCATTTTTCCATGACGAGCATAAGGGTTGCTCAGCGGTTTTTCTTCTCGCGACGGACTCGAAGAGGATCGTATTTTTCTTTGAAGAACTTCGTGAAGAGGTCTCACCGTCGGGTCAGCGGGTTTCCTGCGCTGCGTTCGACGTCGCCTCTGGTCTAGCGATTGTCGCATCACTTGTCTGGCCCACCTAATTTTACTTTCCTTGGCATACTTGGCAGCGTCTCTGATCTTCGATCGGTAATATAACAGTGAACTTCGAACCCCTTCTTTAACTTGCATAAAGTCTTGCTAGGATCACCCCTTCACTTGCGCATTCTGTGACGCTGATCGCATTTTCCTCCCGCTTGCGAAACACACAGGTTTCTGAAGCGTAGGTCAAAGCACGAAGAATGCCGGTGTTGAATATTTGAGCACGGAGCCGGATGTTCTTAGTCCACTTCAGTACATCCTCGATGCTCTTAAAGGCATCACTCCACGAATCTGGGCTGGTAAGGGTTTCAGGTGGGTTATGCCTATACTTAGATACTTAGATGGCCCGTCTTCACTGGACGTGCGGGCCCCAGCATCTCTTCCACTCTCTTCGTTCCCTCGCCATTGTCATCCAAGATGTTCTCAAGCTTCGTGAGTGACGTTGGCGAGGTCCTTCAGCCGTATCCAGCTGAGCTCTCAGCTGGTCCATCCGTGTAGGGAACACGTCACCCCATCTCGTTGGCGGTCTCGCTCGAGGGCGTTTAGCGTCCCTTGAGATCCACTCTAGCGTTCTTTTAGTCCATCTATCGTCGATTCTTCTCATGATGTGACCGGGCCATCTATGTTTTGCTTTCGACACATATTCCGCTGGGTCGCAAGACGGGACATTCCTCTTAAATCGGAGCTACGAAGACCAGCAAGGTGTTGTGTGCGCCGGTTAAACTTCAGGAGACATCTTACAAGGGCTTTGTGGGTAGTAAGCAGCTTCCTAGACGTGGCCGTGGTGTCTGCCCACGTCTCCGCTGCGTAACAGAGTGCTGGAAGAACTGTCGAGTCGAACAGATGGGCACGAAGATCTTGGTCCGTCAGTTGGTTCGTAGCTTCCCTGACGGCTGCGAATGCTGCCCATGCTGCTCTCATTCTTCTAATCAGTTTTCCTTCAAGTCGTTTTCCATATTCATAGAACGTCCGAGGTATACGTATGACGAAGTTTCCATGATTTGGGAGCCTTCAAGTTGTACTCCTCGGTCCTCGCAGTAGGCGTTCTTCATGAACAATGTCTTCTTTCTGTTTATTCGTAGTCCAGTTCTCTTCCCTGCTTCGTTCAATTCGTTGAGCATCGTTTCAGCTTCATTGGTACTGCTCGAAAAGAGAAAGATGTCATCTGCAAAACGAAGGTTCGACAGGATTCTTCCGTTAACACGTATGCCCCTTTCTTCGCAGGAGAGTGATTTCATTATCCATTGCAATGCAGCCGTAAACAGCTTCGGCGATATAGTATCGCCTTGTCGTACCCCCTTTCGAATGGGTATGGTGAGAAGGCAGTGGAAAAGCTGTATCCTAGTCGTGCATCGATCGTAGCAGTTGGCTAATGTCCTCACATACGACGCGTCCACACCTTGATCGACCAGCGCTGACAGTATTGCATTCGTTTCTACGCTGTCCAAGGCTTTCTCATAGTCGACGAAGGTTAGAACAAAAGGCAGGCGGTATTCCCGGCAAACCTCTATGACCCTCGAAGCGGTCTGGATGTGGTCCAAGCAGCTGAACCCTTGGCGGAATCCAGCTTGTTCTTGAGGCTGAGCTTCATCCAGCGTCCTAGATATGCGCGTGAGGATGATCTTGGTGAATACTTTGATTAACACGCTCAGCAGGCATATCGGACGGTAGTTCCGAAGGTCCTCTCGGTCACCTTTCTTATGGATAAGAACGGTTCGCAAGGTCTTCCACTGGTCTGGGATCCTTTCTTTCTGAAGGTAAGATGTCATGTGCGCTGCTAAGATTACATGAAGCGGATGGCTACCAGCTGAAGAAAGTCTGCTGATATAAAATCAGGTCCGGGGGCTGTGCCAGGTTTCATGCTCTTGATAGCGACTCGTACTTCCGAAGGGAGAATCCGTGGTGGAGCTTCACCAGTGAGGATGATCGGGTTTGACACAGGAGTTGATGAACGGAAAAGGTTTGAGTAGAACCTCTCCGTAATGATTTCTATCTCACGACGAGAAGACGTGCGAGTCCCATCTTCGCTGTTAGCGGAATTTTATATTCGCGGAGATCCCTGCGGCACTTCTTTAGACTCGTTCTTCTTTGTGCTGCTTCCAGAATCTTCTTCTGCCTGTACTTCGAAATATCCTCCTGCAACGCTTTTCTGCAGCCAGTGTTTGCTACTAACCGCTCAGTGTGCGATGCATTCTGATCAAGCCTCAAATCCCTTCTTCTTTCCAACAATTCCTTGATGGTTTTCGAAATCCGATCCAAGTTTGTCGTGCGCGACTTCGAGGCACGCTCAGCACAGGCTCGTAATCCTCTGAGCAGCATCTCGTAGTCCACGTTTGGGTCCTCCTCGATGTGCCAGTCACCTTGGGACAAGGAGTCCTCGAGTACGCAATCTTCGTAGACGACTTCTTTTCTCCTTCGTTGCCGATAGCAGATGTTCTTTTCCATCGTGTGGCTAAGTCGTATTTTCGCACGAAGGAGACGGTGATCAGAACCGCTACAAAAGGATGGTACTACTGAGACGTCAAGTGGACACCACCTCCGGTTGGTGAGTATGTGGTCGATCTCTGCACGAGTCGCGCCATCGGGCGATTCCCATGTCCACCGACGATGATCTTTTTTCATGAAAAGAGAGTTCCCATGAAAGAGGCGAGCGGCGGACAACAGCCCGGCGAGACGATTGCCATTTTCATTCCGGTCCTCTAGTCCAAATCTTCCAATCCTGTATTCCTCTTCTGTGGTCTTTCCTAGTTTTGCGTTGAAGTCTCCGACAACGAATTTGTAGAAGGACTTCTCGTTGCGGACTACTTCCTCCAGCTCCTCGTAAAACGCGTCCAATCCCGAATCATCAGCTGCTGATGTTGGTGAGTAGCAGTTGATGATACTGATGGGTTTTTGGCGCAGAGGGCGGAGGCGAAGAATGGCCAGACGAGGTGACAGGATCTCGTGAGAATCGACAAGATGGACGACAGATGGGTGCACAACAAAACCAACACCGCCTACATTTCGCGACGGAACCTTCTCTCCACGAATGACGAGTGTACCGTCATTCATCTGTCGTACGTCGCTCCTACTGCACTTGCTCTCCTGCAGAGCAGTCACGTGGAATTTGATACGCTCTGCAGCTCCGAGAAGGGCATGCAGGTCAGCGTCTGTGGAAACTGTTCTCGCGTTGTAAGTACACAGTTTGAGACAGTCTCCATGGCGAGTCGAGCGTGTGTCGCCTTGGTCCAGAATCAGTGACGTCCTGAGCAACCTGAGATTTGATCGCCTCTCACCGGTCACCATACCGTCCGACGTCTGAGACGGCAGGGCCCAGTGTGCAGGGTACTGAGGCAGTGAATATGCTGGAGTAGCAAAAAGATTTTTCCCCAAACTAAGCAGTCATGCCGCGGCGAGCTTAGCTTTCACCACAGGTCGTCGCCCAACCTATATGGATCAAGGAACCACCTTGCGACATTTTGCCAAGACGGTGGTGAATCTTAGCAGTGGTTTACTCTTAGCTAGGCTTCCGATTCCGAGAAGTCGAAATGTCGGATGTGTCGAACTCCTTCTCAGCTTCGGAGACCCTGCCGGAGGACGAACCTCCGCTGTGCATCGCAGTTCGACGCCCAGTGTCACCTTCACGCCACTATGAGGCGGTAAACCGCTGTGGAGATATACCTGTACGGGGTCTTAAATTATGGGGAGGAGGGTGATTCCGTCCATTTTTTCCTTAAAAAAAAAGCAAAGGTAAAAAAGCGGCCCGGAAGATGCAGCGCGTGCACAAGGCTGGCGCGCTCCAATGTTGAAAATAGCTTTTCGAACGCTCGAGCCCGCATCTTCCGGGCCGTTTTTTACGGCAGTTAGGAAGGAATGGACGAATCACTTTCCTCCCCATACTCTATGACTCCATGTGACGCCCAGAGCCCACCTGAAACCCGTGGGGTATTTCAGCCCAGATTCGTGGGGTGATGGCTTTAACCTAGTGATGGTGATATTTAAGTGAGGTTTGCTTCTTTAATTTTTTTTTCGAGGTTTTTGATGCTATGTATATTCTCTCAAACTCCTCTCCCGTGTCAAATCCCGATTTCGTTCCAAATACTTCACGCAAAAAAAAACACTTCGTGAGCTATAAGGTTGCCCCACATGCAGTTCCTTAACACTACCCAGCCACCAATATTTAGAAATACTGCACAGCGTATGGTCTCATTAGCTTTGGGAAATAGGAGAACAAACTGACCAGTCTTACCAACTATTGGGGGTGGTGAACCACTGTGTTCTTGCAAATCGTCACCCAAGGCGAATGAGACTACACACTGTGCAGTATCTCTAAGTATTGGTGTCTGGTGGTGTTAGAAAACTCCATGTGGGACAAATCGTATAGCTCACAGCGTGTTACAAAGTCGTTAGTAATTGATAAGAACTCATTTTTTTTATTCATGGATGGATTTCTGGCGGAACTCCGGAATGCCTCAAATACCTTCCTAGCAGATATTTCTTCCTCATGGCCAAATCGTACACTTTATTTCAAACTAGTTTCCATGTGTCATCATGTCTCTCATTCTTTTGGCGCCCTAATGATGTCATCGTGTTTCCAGCCTTTTGCCAGCCAAGTGCTCTTTGATATGCATGCTCAGCATCCTTGCGGTTTCTTCAATATAGATGTCATTGCATGTCCAGGCATTCTATCCGGACGGTTACTCCTATCTCCAGTTTTACCGTATGGACAAACAACGCAATACTCCGATGTACATTGCCTATTGCAGAGACTACTGCAAACATACTGTCGCTTGGTGCTGTCGTGAGGGATGTTCAAAGTTAACAATAATAAGTGCATTATTTTCTAAATCTCATGTACAGCATCATTTTCCTTCCAATTACTGTACACAGAGTCTTAATTTGCAATTATTCCTCTACCTGCTCTGTTTAATTCTCCCTGATTCAGCAATTTCGATAAACTCTCATTTTTTTATTTCTATATTTCTTTGTAACTGCGTAGTTCTTTGCGTCTCTATAACAGGGGTTGCTTAGGGGTGGGTTTTTATTCTGTCAGACAAGTCTGGTATCAGTTATCTACCCTGGAGTGGTGAGAGGCTTGGTTTGGACTAGGGCGGATTCAAACCTCCGATTGATCATGTTTCAGCTACAGCTGAGCCTCTTACCGGCTGCGCTACACCACTCCTAGCAGTGGAACAGAATGCTCAGTAATTTTGCAAAGTAAAGAAAATGATTTGTGTGAGATGACAGCTGTTTCACAGTCATAACTGAGGATAGGTTGATAAGCGGCCGTTGGTTTTAAGTACTTGGACGAAACTATAATTGCAAAGCAGGCTATAATTTGCTATATTTGTGACTTTCTTTGGGCAGTCTCGATCTCTTGGCTATCCGGCATACTCAGTAGATACATGTCTTGGAGGCATTCATGGAAAAGACACGGGTGCTTCATTAGCATTCCTCAACCGATGCTGCTTGTGTATGATAATCGATAGTATGCAACCCTGGAATGTAGCGGAAGAGTGAGCTAAGGGAAGGAAGTTGTGCTACACACGCCGTAAAGAAGCTAGTGTTCCTTATCATATTACAGTTGCACGATAAGGAATTGTGTGCAAGAAATTGCAGCGAAGGAATCAAAATTGGATTGTGATTACAATGGCTGCAGATATCATTTGCTTCAGAGAGTTTTGTGTATGAGTCTTGATTTGTCAACAAATTTGACGTAAGCTTTGGAAGTACCAGGTCTCTGCAAAATTTATGATGTTAGCTTCTGCTTGTGGTTTTCAAACAGCTTGATACCCTGAATTAAAGATTGAACCAAGCAATATATCGTTCAGGATCTTGCTGACAGCGATGCAGGAGGCTATCGTTGCGCGATCGTCAATCCTCATGGGAAAGGAAACGCGAATTTTAATTTAAAGCTCACAGGTGCGTACAAACATATAGTCGGGTTAAAACGACATGAAGCACGGTGCATTTGCACAAGCGTAGCGGTGGAATTAGCAGTTAGAACTGAGGAGGACGGTGATAGTAAGGGTCTTTCACTCGATCCTAACCGCTGCGCTACTCCGCTCCTCCAAGACGACATGCCATATGTTTTTGACTGATGGTTACACAAATAATGCAGCGCGCTTGCTTCTTCATTATTTAGTTGTTGTTATTCGTAAGGCATACTGAATCACCTACGATCTCTTTTCTTTTCTCACTTGTAGAAAAAAGGATTTTGTCATTTGCTTCAGTGGAGAGGAATCCATCCACATAATTTTATAGTTTCTAAGCAGCCACTGGTGAACTACAAGTTTGCGGTGGTAGGACCAGTGTCCACGAATATTCCTTCCTTCCATATCATATCCGCAAATTCTTCGAGTTTATCGTTGTGTATGGTTGTATGGTTATTAGTAGTTCTTGAACAGTTGCGGTTTTTCATATGCCATTCGCTCGCATTGATCACAGTAACGCTTCCCACGTTTGTATTTAGAAGTTTGCTAAAGATACTTTCCGCTCAAACATTAGCCAGAAGTTCTCGCGGAGATACAAGAATGACACATGATTTGCTTCCTTCCATGATAGTTTTTAAAAGTATCTGAGGAACTTATCAGTCATTGCAGTTCGACTAGTTTCGTAAAGTCATGATGATCAGCCTCATTTCCAAGGCAATACAATTTCATCACAATAGACTGCACTTCTTCGTAACATAGTGTTCCGTTAGAATTGTGCATTTTCAAACCTTTGCTTTTAAGAGAAATGAGTCCTTTTTTTTGTGTTTGAAGTGCTTTTGAAGTGAAACGAGTTTGAAACAAAAAACAATGAAATGGGAAACAGCGGTAGAAAACATGTAGTTTTCGAGGTGCAAAGGGAGTTGGATGAGGGGGCTTTACATTACTATTATCAAGAACTTCTTGTACGTGACGAGCACAGCAAATTTATTAAGGTAAAACACTGTTTCGTTGTCCAAATTCAGATATGTGCATAAAAATGAGCATACTAAAGTCTTTAGCGTAAGTGGGTTTAGGGTAGGTGTAGAATAGCAACGCATGCTGAACTCGAAAACAACAACAGTCATAGAGATTCTAGCAAAAACAATGCATGTCACTCAGAACTCCTCATGCTTCGAAAATTGATGATATCCAGCTTCCATTGCTCTGATAGGTTTCCAGGAGTTCAATTGCAATGATGATCTTCAAATTCACTACGGTTTTTGGACAAAATATTAGGTTCTTGTCGAGTTGAACCCGAATTTCTAGGACTTTCATGAGCAATAGTAGAGAACGTCGCGATACGTCATACATCGCATTGTAAATTTATTGTTAAGACACTTAAGGCTGAAAAGTTCTGAGCGGTGGCTTTCGAATTCGTGTGTTAGGATATGTGCACTTCAAAAGGTATTCAACAATGAACCTTGTTCACTACATTGTAGGTTTCTCTTCTCCTACTTTCGTAGAGAAACCACAGATATCTTCGCGTGATGATGGACAAGTAATGGTCATGGAATTTCGCGCTAAGTCAATTCTCAAGCCGACTTTTGTTTGGCACAAGGTTTTCTTCGAATTTTTTTTTCTTATAGGGATATTGTTCCTTTTTAGTGTGCTGTTATACTGACCTATTCTGTTATACTGTATCATCGTGATAACCTCCCTTTACGATACTGATTGTGATAAACAGGTCTTTTATAGGGTGATGAAATTGTGGCTCAGTCGGATAGAGTGAACATAGTTTTGAGGGAAGAGGCCAACCAGATCTACTATGCTGCTCTAGAGATCAAGGCTAGTTAGCACTTTTTTCACCTGCTGGTACTTGAGCACAATTTTAAAATGTTGCTTTCTTTGCAGGAACCTACGAAAGAGAAGGATGCTGGCCAATTCATATGCACGGCTAAGAACGATTCTGGAAAGCTTACTGCCACGTTCACCGTGAAGTTTGAAGGCCCGTTTTTCTGCTGTATTAAACATCTTGTATGAACTAAAATATCATGTTATAGTACCACAAGGAGCTCCTACTTTCACTCGAAAACCTCAAATTCTCCAAGTCACCTCGGATTCGGGTGACCCAGCCATAGTTTTTGACATTGGGTATCAAGCCGACCGCAATCCTGAGGTTTATAACGGCATTTTCAACCAAGAACTGCAATCATACAGTTTTTACAGGTTATGTGGATCAATCCTAAAGGAAAGAAAATGAAGGAATCGACGCGAATCCGCTTCCTCACTACTCCGGACGGACCTAACAATACCTTCACTGCCAAATTGGAGCTCAAAGTATTTGTCCATTCATTGGAAGGTTGAAACGAATATCCCAAACTATTCTTTAGAACTACAAAGCGAAGGATTCGGGAACATACACATGCAACATTAAAAATGAGGCTGGCGAGGCAAACGTTGAGCTGACGCTAAATATCGAAGGTACAATATTTACCTACTTCAAGTATTTCCAAGTGCGAGTGACCAATTCGGGGCTGAGGAAATATCCTTTTATTTGTTGCTTTGCGTTTTCATTAATTGTCCATATGCTATAGATCAAATGGGTAAACTAACAAACAGGCCATAGTGTTCCGGGTTCTTTCGTAAATGTTGCTCGGAAATGCTAGCTCTTAATTCTATTTTTTTTTTTTTGAGGACCAATGGACGACGGAGGTGATGATGGAAGCGAAGCTTAAACGTGTACGTTTTTCCACCTACACAATTCGATTTCTCTCATGCGTCTTATTTCTGATTATTTCCGATGTCTTGCATAGAACAAAGACTCTGGAGGAGAAGCTGTTGGCTGACATGTGAATGATTTACTTCTGAGTTCAAATGCATTTACAATAAATATCTCCCTCAAACATCGTTGTTCTGAATGTTTTTCTTCCAGTACAATCCAAGGTCATATGGAATGTAAAACCGAAATGAAAAAACAGAAATAACTGTCAACCATAGCAACCACTAAAAGAAACAAAGATGAAGTGTAAGCAAGGTCAAGCGTTTAGTTGGTAAAAATCCCTCTTGAAAACTACCCCCCATGAAGACCATCCAGAAAATAACCCCCTCATCTCTTTCTTTGTAGTATAGCCGCTCATAGCAATGAATAACTAGTTATAAGAAACGGAAGTACAGAAATAAATTAGACGCTTAACAAATAAAAAAAAATGTAATATAGCAAATATTAATAAATACTACTATGATGGATATTACTATAAAGTGCTGCGAGTGAGAGCAACAGAGAAAACATTATAAAACCATTTTCACACCATTTCCTAATATTTGCATACAATTTTACTCATCGACAATGAAAACGAACGGTTCAGAGTTCGATCCCGCGCCATTTCTGCAAAGTGGAAAAAAACAACTAATACTGAAGCAGAACGCATTCTAAATATAAAAATGTTTAGTTAAAGATAAATAAGTTAATAAAATTCGAAAGAAAACTTTCAACTTATCTCCATAATCGGAGGACTAATCACTCAACTGTTTTGCAAATTTGAAAGTAAACTTTCATGTACAGTATACATAAGAGTTTATTTATCCTCACTAACATGTGAGAGAAACTAACTTGCCATATCGAAGCCAACATACGTAGCTATATAGCTTTGGACAGTGGTGAAAATGTAGAGTGCTTGCCTATCGGTACATGGCGATGGTTCGGTATCTTATCGACGAAGAGTTTTGCATCATTATGGAGTATTTTCGCGAAAACTCTGCCCCGGTGTGGTGCCGAACTACCACGCACCTAATAGGTGAGCACTCTACCTCTTCACCATTGTCGAAACTCATACAGACAAGTCTGTTAGATTTGATAAGGCAAATTAGTTTGTCTCATATGTTGGTGAGAGTAAATAAGTTTTATGTAAATGTACATTTCCAAATTTGCAAGCTACCATGCTATATAATAACGGGCTTATTTTGTTACGTGTGTGCGTCTGTGTGTGTCTCAGTCACGATATTCCAAAAAGAGAGGGAGACGAATATCATGACGTCGGAATTTTATGCAACTATTTCAATACTATGCTCCTTGATTCACCAAAAATTGATTTCATTACATAATATCTGCAAAACATTAGTTCAGAACTTTTTCCAAACAAAAATATGCGACGTCTATATAAATGTTGCCTTTCTAATGCTGTAGATGCCAATGGTGGAATAGGCCAGCCTTGTTGAGGTGCGAAAATAGCCGGGCCGCGGAGTCAGATAGAAAGAAATCTCGAATTGCTTTGGAAACGATATCATTCAACTCGAAATGCTGTGGCGAACTCGATTTTCTCGAATTGAATCGAGAAAATCGAGTTCGCCACAGCATTTCGAGTTGAATGATATCGTTTCCAAAGCAATTCGAGATTTCTTTCTATCTGACTCCGCGGCCCGGCTATTTTCGCACCTCAACAAGGCTGGCCTATTCCACCATTGGCATCTACAGCATTAGAAAGGCAACATTTATATAGACGTCGCATATTTTTGTTTGGAAAAAGTTCTGAACTAATGTTTTGCAGATATTATGTAATGAAATCAATTTTTGGTGAATCAAGGAGCATAGTATTGAAATAGTTGCATAAAATTTAATAGTAAGCTTCATACTCTTTCTTTCTATGGAATGTTATGAAAAGAAGGTGTTATAATAAAGCGAGAAAATCTATTCAGAGGGAAACATACCTTATAAACTAATGTACATTACCTGTTTTAAGCGCTCTGCTTAGGTTCTTTCGATTTGACCTCTGTTCTGGTGATTAACGGAGGTGCAAAGTAGAGATGAAATGAAAGGAAAAAGACGAAAAGTGGGATTTTCAAACTTTGCGATACTCTAGTGTACGAGCGGGGTTCATCTGTCTGTATACAATACAAATCTCACAAAATTCAGGAATAGTTGTGCTCAATCGCGATTTTATAGGCTGTTTTGACAACTTCTTTCATTGCAACAAACGTTCAAAGTAAGGACGAACCGCTATTTTATGCAACAATTAAAATGACTAAAAATGACGCACAAATGACTAAAAAATAACAAATCAACAATTTCAAGTACTCGTCCACAACAATTTCTTGCTGTTCTGACCAAATGTGAAAGTTTGAGTCTCTGAACACTTTGTCAACTATAACCTTAGGTTATGTTAGGTTCCAATTATTGCTTTTTGGCGCATATTTGGCGTCATTTTGCTCCTTTCTCAACAATATGTGGGTTTTCGTATAGATCTCAAAGAGAAGAATCTAATGATATATAAACTGTCCTGAAGTTTCCATTTTATGAGCAGTTATGAGCAAGCGACGGTGGCCGACGGTGCCGCACCGTCGCTTGCCGTCGGTTTTTCAATGTTCATGCAGAGCATTGTAGTTCGGGCATTGCATTTTTCCGATTGACTCTTCAATAAAAATCCATTATATAAGCTTGTGACCAGAAATTGGTTCCCAAAGTTGATGTGAGTCCTTGAAAACGCTTCACTGAACGTGCTTCAGTGAAATTCATAGTTGAATTGTCAATATGGTTGTCAAAGGGACGAAGTAGTATGTTCGAACTGCAGAGTGCAATTCATACGTATATGCATTTGCATGACCTGTTTCGTGAGCTAGACAAATATAATAGGGCTGTGATCTTCACAAATAAAGAAGATCACAGCAATATTAAACGAACTACTTTGTGCGCACATCTTTACCGCTATAAAATAAAGGAGAGCCTACAAAGCTTGCGCCTGGGTTAATTCACTTCTTCTCACGTCCATAAATGCGTGAATTACTCGTACCTTATCCCATTACATTTGCGAGAATAGCACAAACAATTTAGAGGTGCACGTGTTCATCTATCTCATGCCTCCAAGCTAAAGACTTTAAGAGGAGTGATTTTTTGTGGTGATTTCCGCGATTTTTCGCGAGGAAGTGAAGCCCTCCATTTGTAAGTTGCGCTGTGCTGAGTGCCCCAAAATAATTGGAATGTCTCTGGAATAATCGCTCCTACTGCACCTTTCGTTTCATACTCCTTAACTCAGACATGTTATCACATAACGAATAGCAAAATTTCCACAATTGATTTATTTTCTTCCATTTTTTCGTCATTTGTATCTTTGTTTACTTCTGCATGAGGGAGAAGAGCTACCTAGAATTACATCCCACTATTTATTTCTTGGTTCTCTTGTATTTGATAAGTATGAGGTTATGAAGAGGTATTTTCGAACTCTTCTTTACTCGTGAAAAAAAAAATTACTTTCATTTTTTTATAAGAAATAAACGGTTACTTACAGGAGACTACGAAAACTCGCCAAGAACATCGAGGTGAGGACATTTTATTAAATAGAAAAAGATGAACCACTTCTTTGTCAGCAAAAACAAGTGATCATATTTGGATGTGGGGTCGTTGGGTTCAGTACATTACATTGTTACTTTCTGCATTGTATAAGGTTGGCTAGTTTTTTTTTTACACATCCACAATGTTTAAAATCTCATACTTTTTTAATCATGCATTGATCATCATCTATCGTTGTATTCGTCTACAACGTAGCCTCTTCCTAGGAGGGTTAGTGAGTGGGAGCAGAAGATGAGGGCTGTGAATTCCGGGGAATAGGATGAGTCCCAGGCAGTTGTAACCATCTCAGAAAAATGGAATACTGTGATAGACACGGTGAATATTCGTAAGTCGAAGGATAATCATCAATGCGTGATTAAGAAAGTGTAAAAGGTATGCTTGTTTAAAAAAAGAAGTAATATAACAGTTACAAAACAGATTACAATACACCAAAAGCCAGATTTCTTACAAACAAGAAGTGACGAAATCAGCATCACGGCAGTCATTGTAGCAGTCGTTTTTCTTCGCTTGAATTACTAACGGCAGTTAGCACGTTAGCAAATCAAGCGAAAAAAAAACAACTGCTACAGTGAGAGGAGCCTATGAGGAAAAGCGATTCCAGCGATTTGTGTCTCATTGTACTTCGCTGTTTCAGTTGCAAGAATCTCAAGAATGGTAGATCACTCTGAAGTCTCTCGGTGATTTCAGCTCGAGAATAAGTCGATTCACCAAAACCCCTTTTCTATCTGTTGATATTCTAATTTAGTTGCAGTAATCCCCACCAAAACGCAGCATCTTAAGCAAGGATGAGAGTGAAATGAGAACCGTTTTAATGACGTCCTGTCCTATGTGCTGGTTTCGTGAATAATTGAGTGAAGTGTTCGCGAGGATTTCAGGCTTCTGTTGAAGACAAAAAACCCTTTATTGGACTATCGTGTGGAGCAGTAAACAATAGGAATGTTATGTTTCTTTGGCAACAAAGTATGTAGCCAATTCAGTTCCACTTTCGAGGCATTCTTCATGTTTTTATTACATGAACGGGGATAGAAAAGAATCGCTACTAGGAAGAATTTGCTCACTGGCAGTGAAGAAACCTTTTTGCTGAAACCTTTCTGCTGAGTTCCTAAGGAGACGAGGTAAGTATGTAATCTCTGTAAAGCTGTTATAATAAAATGAAAGGGATAAACGGATCAAGTGTTTGGCATTTTATCAATCTCCTGAAATGCAAATATGCTTTCACAATAAATCAAGAATCGTTTGTTTGTCAATGCCCTTATCCTCCCCGACAAGTCTGGCAAGTCCGGCACCAATTTATCGACTCCGAAGTAATGAAATGCTTGGTTGGCAAGAGGCGCCTTCTTATCCCTGCGCTACACCGACCCTTCGAATAATTTTACCTTGGTAACATTCAACGTTTCTTTGTGTTCTTACAAGACATGACAATTACCTATGATTTCATTGCCAACGCAATATACCGTGTTTCAGTAGTACTGAATGCGAGAAAGCTCTCTAAGTTGTCTTAACAGAAAGATGAAGTATATTACAGAGTCTCCGAGCTACATGAAAAACTAAAGCTTAATGGTAGTTTACCGTCGAAAGAAAATGTCCAAAATGAATCAAAACTATTTAGAAATAATGACTGTGAGTGTCTAATGAATTATGTCGGTTTTGAGCATTTACTTTACTATATTTCTAAAAGTGGCTTGCAAACCTAAGCTGTAACACTAAGAGCGATATTGACTCCTGGAATAAGTGTTATTATTGTTTTTTTTTACTTGTTCGTACATTTGTCCATTAAAGCAAATAAGTTACATGGGTAACGCACTCCAGTAACTGATGGTAGATAGCCTATCGAAAAGTCACTAAACCTGTCACTTGTCCATCTTTGTTGACGCGAATTGCTTGTTGAGCACCCTCTACTACGGTAAATCGAGCGGGTGGGTGGGCCTCTTGGTGAATTCGTGCATCTGCCACATACTTTCCGGATTGGCTTGCACAGCAAACAACATTTCATCAGTTACATCAATGCTATTCATTTCTAACTGCCAAAATCAGTGTTGATCAAGTATTGACTATATTCACCATTTATGCAAACGTACAAAAGTAGCACTGATTTGGTTGTGTGATTTATTGGGAACTTATGCTTTGACATGTTCTCACCATCCAGGGTGTCATGTGGCGGGTGTCGACTGCTCCCCTTCTTCTTGTCGCAGTTCTATCAAGCGCAACCGATTTAGAGGAACAAGGTAGGAAGCAGTGTAGGGATATAATAATAAATCATGCATTCTTATTGAATCAGTATGACTTCACATTAGAAACTACGACGAATGTTCATCTGTGCAGCATGCGACCATAGTTCAGACAGTGAATTTCTGCCGACTTTTCGCAGATGATCACGATAAATTTCTTACCCATACGTGGAGAATTATACATTTTGTGCAGCATCACTTTTCCTTTCGCACTTTGTGATTGACATAGCCCATGTTAGAATGTATTCCACGCTTTTAATAAACCAAAAATTAAAGAATATTTGCACCATTATCTGTACTCTGAATTTACATTTTATGCGTTTCTTGATATAATGTTCGGTCTTACACTACCCTTCTACTGACTTCTAAAATCGTATTGACCTTACACAATTATTCCAACTTCTATAAATTCGTATCAGAATATTCTTCTTCTTACATATGTCGTAAGTATAACACATACTTCGTAACATGACCACATCGGTTTCGAGAATGCAGCTTTTTTCCTAAAGCCTCTGTAAAAGCGCTGTTTCACAGAAAATGGATTTTGAGAAACAATGTACTATTTCAACGTTTCGTGATCACTTCAAACATTTTGCACCTGAGCAAAAGTGTTGATTGGACATAAGTCAAAACATCACCATAGTTTAGCGAGCAATTGACCCGACAATTCCCTTAGAAATTAAGGATCCTTCTTATTGCAGCTAACGTGTCACTACTCTTCTTTGGCAAACTTGATTTTTTAAAGTGAAGTTGTTGTCAATCTTTACATCTACCTTCTGCGGAACCTATATCTTCGGAACTAAGGATCCTCGGAGAGTCTGCATGTCATTTCAGGAGATGGGCAACGATTAAGGGCCCGTCGCTCCTTTATATTCTTTCCCACTCCTCTTTAGCATACTATACATATAACTCTAGTCTTTATGTTTGGGCAGAGAACATGTTCAAAATTATACAAGCTGTAAATTAAAGGTAAATAATAGGTGATTGCAAACTGAATTAGAACCAACACCGAAGTTTTTCAGTTTACGACCTCCCTGGAGGAGAATACACGGAATATGCAAGCTTGTTGGATACTATACCACAGTCACAACATATCTCGTCCAAACGAGGTATTCTATGATTTTGCACAAAAACTATCCCTGGAACCTTGATTAACTCATTATTCGTTTCGTGGTAGTGCTTATCGTTTCTCAGGTAGCATTTACTGAGATGAAATGAATGTAAAAAAATTGTTATGTCCTCTTGCTATAATAACTGCTCTGAAGTCCCTCAGTTTTAGAGGATCGTTCTTCTAAACGGGAGAAATTACTAACATTGTCCTGAAACTACTAGAGCAGAAATATTATAAAAATAGTGAAGCAGAAACAGATGTTTATAGCTGTAACGATTTGGATTTCGGCTTCTTCAAATTAAGGAAAACAGTGAATACGTATTTGGTTGTGTTTTGAAGCCGTTTTAGGAACCTAATTCATTCTTTAGTTGGAATTTATTTTTTTTTTACTGAGAAGTATTCAAAGAGTGATATTTGGAAAAGCATTTTCACCTTTGATCCTATGTATTTACCCACATTCTAAAATACATTTATATAAATACATGTGCGCTATTTTTTACGCTTGCTTTCTTGTTCAGTTCCCTACTATTATCTCACATCTAACTTTTATGTTAGGAGAACCCAGAAGCCCAAGTATGTTTTGACCAAAAGAAGATGTATTTAAGTAGATATGGACAGTGACATGCCAGGAGTATTTCGATTTGGGAAGCGCGAAGATCATGTGAAAAAAAGTGTTCCTGGAGTCCTTCGCTTTGGAAAACGATCCAATAAGAAAAGCGTGCCAGGTGTGTTACATTGAAAATAGTGCTGTTACAGCATTTCACTTGAATTTCGTCTATATTCTGCGAAGAAAGCACGGTCGCCGGAATTAAATTTTAATGCCTAAGGTGTCCTTCGATTCGGAAAGCGGAGTGTTCCACATGTGTTGCTGCTCGGAAAAAGAGGAGCTGATGTTTTCAGGTAATAATGAGCCTTCTCTTCCTTGTTTCCCTTCCCCTCGTTCTAGAAAAGGACACGATATTCTCGGTGTAGTGAAGTGCTATTAGTCAAAGAAGAAAACTTGACTCGAGGGAAGAAATTTTTTGGCGCAAACAATCAAAACAAACAAACAAAAGCAGCGAGGTCTTTTTAAAGATACAAAAACTCACACAACCGCTAGAATCTATACCCTGAAAATAATAATCGAAAGCAATCTGTGGAAATCTGAATCCATGAGACTTTTAACATGAATTGCAGATTTGGAAAGCGGAACAACGGTAACATGATTTCTTTTCCGGTACTCGTAAAGAAGAGTGTTCCTGGTATGCTTCGTTTTGGAAAATAAAGTAAACAGGTACTTATTTGTTTTGAATTTATTAAACTGCATATGTGTAATTTTACGCATAACGTCATTCGATTCCAGTGCTTTTCTATTGTTCAGGTGCAGTACGAGCAATGTCCCTTCTTGACGATACTACATACGACTTTAGAATAAATGTCCACACATCGTCTGCAGTTATTACAAATAAATGTTTATGTGATAAATGCGTAGCCACGTCTACATTTTTGTGCAGATGAGAAATCTCAATGTCAAAGTCGAAGAAGTTCCTTTCATTTCATACTTTCGCTATTCTTTGCATAGTCATTTTACGGCGTGAATGAATTCTGAAATCATAACAATTCCTGTTTCGAATTGCTCGTAAGTAGCCGAAATGGCAAAGAAGTTCAGGGTGTAAGAGAACTTTGGGAATATTGTGTTAACTGTTTGACTCCATGAGCTGTCCTCTCTTCAACTAGTTCTTAAAAATTCTCATTTCATCAAGGGTTCCTGGTAAACACTGGGGGCAAAGATGAGTTCGACGCATTACCCTATTTCTAAGCTCTATTACGTTTCCGTTCAAAAGATTATTATTAGAAGATTTAAAAGATTATGTATTCTGACTTCTCAGAAGGGTGCTTGCACGTTATGTGGTCATAGTTTGTATCACGAAAATGCTATTGAGCAAGCAATCAGGATGTTTAAAATCATTCTACATCTATGGTAAGATTCTTCTCTAACATCACTCTGCACTAAGCTGGTAGAATGCTTTAGAGGAAGGAGTTTGAGTACAATTTGAGGAAGCGTATTACAAGTCTGTCTCTTGCATCCCTTGATACTTTTAACCCTCTCCTCGTGAGCATTAGCATACTATACAAACAACTGTCTTAATGGTTGAACAAGAGAACATGTAGTGGTTGCGTAAAAGTATGGGTGCGAGAGTTGGAACTAAACTTACATTTAAGAAACGTCAATTCGAATGGTCTCCTTCTTTCTTCTTAACTGTTCTTCCGTGACTCTTCAAACCGAAAAGTCTAATGAATTGAGATCCGGGTTGTTTGCGGTGTATTAACCCATGTTAAAGTATGGCCCGATTTTCCTATCCAAATATTGAATTGTCGTTTCGGCTCCGTGTGCTGCCCAGTCCTGTTGGAGGATTAAATTCTGATGGCTTTGCTTCCAAGGCAACACAACTTTGTCGATGGTCCCAGTTTGGAAGGTTTTAGCACTGATTTTGACATTTTTATCCCTAAAAATTATTTTTGTCTTCCCAGTTGCACTGATGCCGCTCTATACCATCAAGCTTCTTGGAAAAAGACTCCTCGTGGGAACGAGGGAAGCGAGAACCACAAGAAGTCTGAAGTCCGGCGATAGCCGAACGTTCAGACTGGTACTAATAGAAAATGCAATACAACATTTAAATTGTGTAAATGTTTCCTCAAACTATATCCTTTCCTTCCTGGTTTTGAATTTGAATCGGGAAAGTAAGAATGTTAAAAGATGTGAAAGATCGTCTAAGATTCCCCCTTCGTTGTTCTAAATTTCCAACATTTTCCTGCGTTCGCTCGCACTTAGTTCGCATCTCTTTTATGACGACTGTTGGGGTGAGAAGCTCCCATCTCCTTTGCATTCACAATTCTGAGCTCTTATGCAGCTCATATGACCACTCCTCCGTACGTATTTCTTTTCGCGTTGTCACGTCATTTTACAAATACTATGCACATAACTGTTCACATAATGGCTAGCATTTTGAACGATTTTATGTGGGATACTTTATACTTTAAACCTTTATTACTATAAATGCTGCCTTGAGACAACAAGAAATTTGATTTAGCGGCAAAAATTTGCTCCGAGAAAATTCTACTCTTAGTGTCCACGTTCAACTTTTCTTGAGTCTTGGGCCTTTTAATGCGGAAATCTTTTTTTATTCGTTTGTATTGAGCTATAGCCAAGATTGATGTTGATCTTTATTAACAGTTAACGTTTCGGCGTTGTCGGCTTAGTCAGAGTCTGGAAAATCAAACCCATCAGCGATTTATCGTATCAAGCGTCTCATCACCCCGCAGATAGCACTAAAACGATAGGCAAGCTCAACGAACAACGTATCGGCTAGTGCTTATTTCATTTGTTTAATGGTAAGGTAACACACCACCACGTACCACAAGTGCAAGCCGCAAGGGTTTTACAAGGGACCTGCTCGTCCCGTAGATCAAAACCGCACCGATCTTGCGCACCCATCAGATTAAAAAAAAACGGTTTCGCTTCACAAGGTGGAGTGGGCCACTTGGCAGAGCCCCACGGCGCAAAATTTGGACTTTGTTGTTGGACCACATTTACATCAAGTTCCATGTGCCGAGGTGACGTGTACAGTCCGCGATCCCGATGTTTGATCATAGCAGAAAAAGCACGTAGAAAGTAGAAATGCGAAAAACAAAATGACCAAACCAAAAAATGCCCGTTCCTGAGCCAAGCATACTACCCACATCATACCAGTGCTGCTGGTACGTTCTTGCTCACACCCGTCACTTACTAAAGTTTGTCGGCTTTCTTGTCGTTCCTTTATAGCACCTTTTTCCTCTCTTCAAACCTCATTTGGGCAGTTAATTTCTAAGATCCGGATATATACTGAACATAAGCTTTGAACATGGTCTCATCTCTGGACAACAACACGTCCTCCAAATCCATCCGTATGGTCCACAGGCCCCCTTAGGCTTAGCTTAGGCTTATTTTTTGGCGAGCCAGCATCTCTACAGATTGCGTTTTAGATACTTACCTTACAAACTTTCCCTGTTAGAGATCAGACAGGCCTTCCCATGAACAGGTTTTGATGGTGTTTCAAAAAGTCATTGCCAACCAAAACGAAATTTAAATACCATAATTCCAATGAGTTTTGGAATATGCAAATATAGAAGAGAAGAGTATAAAGGAGGTTGCTACACGTTACTTGAGTGATAAACGTTTTCGTAGACTTGGCAGCAGCATTTCGACATACTTCCTCTGCGTAATACCGTTCTGAAAGAAGTGTCGTGCTGAGAAGATAGGTGCGAAGGATATAATTCATTGTTGGTTGGTTTCTTTCTTGACGGAAGTTCGCATTACTTATTCTCTGATTTATTCTTTCTACTATCTCAAAAATGTCAATAAAATTCCATGAGTCATGAGGCGTCTATCATTGACAAGCTGTAGGGCTCCGCTTTTTGATCCTCATAACGTTCCTCTTTTGTTTGATATCTTCCTGTTCTTTCGCAACCCAATTCTCTTGTCTGCTTTGCTCAATTCCGTTAAGATCTTTGCTCGGATAAAACCGAAAGGGAAACCTATGCTAAAGCTATCTTTGTTCAAATGTCCCATTATTCACAAATTACAAATTGGGGTGCAAATTGAGACTGAGAACGTTTGGCAACGAAATCAAAACTGTCGAACATTCCACGAGCGAGATAGTCATTCAATAGGATGATGGATAATTCTATAGAATATCGCTTAAACCGTCATAATACCTTCACAATCTCGTGAAATTGGTGGTTAGCAGTGAATAGTGCAGTGAATAGCGTCGTCAATATGTCGTCATATTGTCAGTAGGACGACAATGCAAAACACTCATGCGCTGGCATCACCTCAAGGCCTCTCAGATTACTACTTGATAAATCACCTTAATGGTGAAATAGAACGCTCTCATATCCGTTTGAGGACAGCGTAAGATGAAAATGCGGTTTTGGTAGTGCGTAGAATAGCATAAAATGATTTTGAATGCCTTGCAAAGATTAGTTGCCTGACTGTTCGCGTCATGTTATTACAGCACAGGATACGGTATCCATTATTGTATTCACATACGGCAGCGAGAATTCCAGAAGTAGGTAGTAGTAATGGCAAGCAACAAGTTTTAGAGGAAGAGTCCATTATGTGCGTCACGTTATTGTTGCATTGGTTATCATACACACATCAGTTGGTCATTTCTGGCAAGACTTAGCATCTGTTGTCAATACCACCTTTAGAAAAAGGGGCGTTGTGAGGAACAGACAACCCCCATGTTTGACTCTGTTTCGTTCTTGGCACTACGATTCTTTAGGTGAAAAAATGCAGTTGATACATATGTGGACGAATGTGATAGAGTTTTTCACGAAGATATTATCGAGCAGAGAATATAAGCGAACAGAAATTGTTGAATTTTCCTCTACTTTTTATAAAGCGAATGTCTTAATTGTAAACATTTTCAGGTGTATCTCGTCTTCGTCGTTATGTTATTTTTCGCTTACATTTGTAATAACGCAGCAAGATAGAATATGCTCCGTAGTGACCTATTGCCCTCTCTCCTAAACTGTTTTTTTTTTGGATTCGTGAACACGTTTTTGTGTGCGACATTGCAGTGCTAATTGTTGTTTTTGAACAGTTCACGAAACTGATGGAGCCTTGAGAAGCTCACTAAAAGTAGGATTTGCTGCTCCGCATTCTTTTCATGAGAGCCGTGTCATAACAGTTTGCAATGACGCAATTTTCTTGAAGTAAATGTGTTATCGACGGAGTTATATTGTTAATGTCGATTTTGTTGCCGAACAAACGTTTACATTCTCGTTACTTCACGTATATAGCAGGCATTAAGGATGACTTCTAGAAGAAAAGTTGCAAAATAACAAGTATGAACACGATAAAATTGATTAATGCCATGTATTTCAGCGCTAGCGCACAATTTTTGCACGGACAGATATCGGACACAGTGCACTGTGTGATGGTGCCGATAGGTCATTTTAAATAGACTTAGAAATATGTTCAGTAAGACCATTGTGGAAGCTCTTCTACGCAACAGAAACGAATTTCTAGAAAGGTCTCTTAAGGAAATGATGTAATTCTTGAAGTTACTTTTTGTAGTTGAACAATTTTTCACCATTACATCGCTCAGGAGAATTTTTCTTTTCAAAATGGGTAAATATACTTCGCAGTACAGATACGTAAGAACATTACTTCATTGAGGGCGAAATGATTGTAATACTTCAGGAGTCTCTGGAAGGGGCCCTCTGCTATCTCTTTTAATAACATATAGCGAAAATGAAGAAATCCGAATATGCTGCTATCTGCCCAAATGTAGCTGTTCTGCATGATTGCAATCATCTAAGTCGTAATCTGTTAAGTATGAAGGCTCCTAGAGTGTATGTAGTTTTAATAAAACGTCTATATGATACAGTTACACTACACTTGCAAGCTGCTCCAAATAAATTCGAATTGTCTCTGTATTGGCGTGGGAGCTTTGCACTGCACAAACTTTTCATGCCCCCACTTGAAATGTTTCGTTGCAGCTCATATCTACTAGGCATACGCTCTCTTTTAGCTGCGTGCATACGCGATGGGGCGTATTCACGCGGCGCCGCTGGAGATCCCGCCCGACTCTCTGCTTGTGACACCTCATTATCCATATTCCGCTCCCTCCTCTACTCAGAAACCGGCTCTTCCTGAAAACTAGAAATGATTATTCACTGCAAATGCTCTAGCTAACTTGGGAACTGAAAGGAGTCTTCGTTGTCAATCTTCTTATTTTTTGCTTGGTCTGATACCCTGAAACAAGCAAAATGATAATTTCCTATCTGGCGAGGATTGTACTGTTATTGCCAGACCTCTCGGCATCCGACAATGACCGTCTTCTTAGTATTGCCCAGTCCTCATATACTAGAAAAAATGCAAATCGAGTGGACTTCAATTTACGAGTCAACTCAACATCGGATCTACTCCACAATAACTATGTGAGCAGCTCACCGACACAATCACACAGTGAGGAAATGCTAATGTAGAATATCTTATGTTTGTTGCTGTATATCGGTGCGTGTAGGTATAGTCTTTCATCGGAATAACTTAAAACAATCACGCTGCAGGGCTCAATCTTCAAATGGATCGTTCGCAAAGTTGGGCTCCTTTAGGGAAAATGCATAAGCAGTTCTCGGACAACACCTGCATTTCAGTAAATGACACACAACGGAAACATCTTCTGCAGGTACATTATGCCAGACTCGCTGTGACTTTTAAGTTTTTTTTTGTAACCTGGCTGAGCGCCGACATGAATTCCGTCGACGTTGGACGTTTTTAATTCACACTTTGCTGTAAATGATCTTGTTATTTGTCCCATAGCAAAGAAAACTCCGAGATTATATACACCACATATTCTCCTTGTTACACATCCTTGTTACTCCATTGGCAGTTACGCAGTAAGTGCGCGCTTTCCATTTATTCCAGCACGCGGATTTCAGCAATGCTTCATTGCATCCAAATCAACGTTTTAGCTGCATGCGCAGCAACACTTCCTTACACGTCAGATTCTGAAGGACACGATTGTGAGTATGCAATAGAAATAAAAAAAAACTGTATCTGAAGTGGCTTTAGGTTCCATTTTCCTTGCAACTTGCACCGGTTTTACTAGTAATGGAAGCTGTTATGCTACAGCTACCTTCCTTCTTCTTAAAGCTATCGATGTACATAGATTTCTGATTTCTCCTCGAAAAAGACATATGACTTCTCCAAGTAAAATATTGGAGCTTGCGTTTCCATTCGACGACTTTGTTGACTAGCCGACCTGAAAAGCAAAATGTACAGCAATCCACTTATGATTTCTATAAGCAATCAGTGTTATTCTTTGGTAATGAATGTACATAATGACTATGATTGTGAAATGCTTGTCCAAAGGTCATTTTGACATAATTTATTACGTGAAAGTTTTTCTTATAACTAAGCATTTTCTTGTGATTTTCAACGCTTTGGAACGTTCATTTTTTGTGTTACAGATTATTCGTTATGTTGCATCACAATTTTCATGTTACAGTGAAAAGTGTTACAGGAAAAAGATTGACTTTTCAGATGCGCTAGAAGTATTCATAGGTTTCCTTCTTTTCCAATGTATATCAAATCCGTTGTTTTGCAGGAGTTTCTTGAATGTCTTACATTCGAACCGCTCGAGCATTTGATTTAGTACTTCCACCTATTCTTTTGCTGTCTGTATTGTGTTCCTATCAACGTGAAGATGATAGCACCCGTATGTAAACCTATACCCGGCTGCGGCAAGCTCTGCTCCTTGTACCAATTCTAACGCGCCGCGAAATTCAAAATGGTTTAGTGAGTAACTACTTCGTCTGGTCTATCAGAAGGCTAACCTTAGAAAAAGCTAGAAGATGAGCGGCTTACGGTGCTTCACGTACTCTTACCATAAAACAAACGAGGAGATTATTACAATAAACCTTAATCCAAGAAAGAATGATTTCCGAATTTCTCCAAGTAAGGGATGAAATTGGAACATAGGCTTTTTGACTTGGCTTTCTTATCTCGCAGCTCAGAAAGATTACTTAACGTAACCGCATCTAACATCTTTTACTCTTCCTCTGCCTAGTTTCTGCTCCAATTGTTCCATTTGTTCTTGCATTGATCTCCTTCTTTATTATTATCATTTATTTAAATCGATTTTCCGATCTCTTTCTCGTCTTTACATTCCTGTTCTGCTTGATTTCTTTTCTTTTCACTCTATTTGTTCTTTTTACAGGTGGACTTCTTTCAATGTAATTAAGTTCACTACCGTTTTCATTTGATTCCCACAATATTAAGTATTGACACAGTACCTGTACACGCGCTTTTAATCTCTTTACTGTTTTGGTTTAGTAACAGAAGAAGAAAAAGCGTTATGTTCTTCACGTTTCTGTCAATTTTTCCCACTAACGTAATAGCATCACCAGAGCCGAAGTGCCTCAGTAGCTTTATTTTGATTCTAAATTTTTTTTAAGCAAAGCTTTGAGGTTGGAGATTGGTAAAATTTGGAAAGACAAATGAGGAGTCATACTTACCCACAGACGAGTAAATTAAATCAAACTTCAAGATTCAATGTTCAGAAAATTATTCATTGTCAGCAAATTTCCCACGGATCTCCCTCACTAGAGGGATCACAGCCGGTTAGTCGCGAGGCTACGTGGCGCGTCCCCGGGTGGCGGATAGGGGGCTAATCGCGGACCAAAAGCGACCTTGCGCTTGCCCAGAGACGCAGGTGGATTCAGGGGATGGACTCCCTGTTTCTGCTGAGCCAGGACTGACTCATGACATCCTTGTATCCCGCACGTCGGTCCGGCCAAAAGCCTGCAATCAAGTGACTGGGAGGTGCAAGGGAGGCGGTTTGGAGTCGCCTCCAACAAATAAGCTCCACATGTCCACACCGGGAGAACGAAAGTTCTCCCAGAAACTCATGGGACTAGAGGCTTGCAACCTGCTCATGGGTTTTAAAATTTTTAAGCAAAACACAGTAATAGGAAAGAGTCTCCTGATTCCGGAGGAAAGCCTGGTACGGTAGCGCCAGGTAGGACGGGGTTGCAGGAGTCATGTAGGCTACCAAAACTGAAAAGGACTAGGATGGCGATCTGTACTTATAACGCACGTACGCTTGCATCGGAAGCGGCCATCGAAGATCTGATGATGCAAGCCAAGAAGATCAAGTACGACGTCATCGGACTGACCGAGACGAGACGACGTCACCCTCTCAACGCCGTATATGAAACTGGAGAAGAACTGTTCTTAGGAACATGCGACAGTAGAGGTGTTGGTGGAGTTGGCGTCCTCGTCAACACGAGTATGGCAAAGAAGATCGACCCTTTTGAACAACTTACGACCCGAATCGGACGTCTGCGGATGAGAAGATGTGGCCCAATACCAGCTTTGACTATCTTCGTCGTTTACGCTCCAACATCAAGCTACGAAGAAGAAGTCGAAGCTTTCTATATGGACCTGGAGAAGTTCTACCAAGAAGATCATGCCTTCTGCAAGGTCATAATTGGCGATTTCAACGCTAAGGTTGGCCCAAGAAGAACGCCGGAGGAACTTCACATCGGGACCCACGGCCTACAATGGAATGACCAGGGAGAGAGGCTCTCCGAGTTCATCATGACGACTAAGACCATCCATGGGAACTCGCAATTTCAGAAGCCCTCTTCTTTACGCTGGACGTGGGAGTCACCCGGTGGAGGGTACCGTAATGAAATAGACCACATCATCGTCAATAAAAGGTTCTGCCTGACGGACGTCGGTGTTGTACCAAAGTTCTATATGGGATAGGACCATCGCCTCCTCCGAGGAAGATTTTCCTTCACAAGGAGAGCAGAGAAAGCCGCCAAGTTCAGAGAGAGAAATCCCAGGACTACCATCAACTGGGATCTCTTCGCTACGCTAGCCGGCTTTTGGGAAGATTCTGCAATGGACAACATCGACGAGGAATATGAACGGCTTGTCGAACACCTTCACGACTGCGCGAAGAAGGCGGAGAGTTTTAAAACCACCAAGAGGCGCCTGTCTCTTGAAACTCTTGAGCTGACACGCCAGCGTGGAGCAGCACGAGCCGCAGGGAACCAAGAACTCACGTCCGAGCTCGCAAGGCTTTGCCGAGAGGCGATAAAGGAAGACCTTAAAGAGAGAAGAGCAGAAGTGCTGGCTGAAGCTGCAGAGGCGGGGAAAAGCATCCGCTATGCCCGTCGAGACTTCGCCAGTCGCAAGACGAGGATGACTGCTTTCCGAAACCCAAAGGGAACAGCCATTGCATCGAGAAGGGGGATGGAGAAAATCATCTACGACTTCTACTCTGATCTCTTCGACAGCCATGTCCACTTGCCTCCTCACCATCTGAGGGAAGATGGACAAGTCATTCCAGAGGTTCTCTCGTCCGAAATACGACATGCTATCATGTCGGTAAGAAATCGTACGGCACCCGATCCCGTCAGAATAAGACCAGAACACCTGAAGAGCCTTCCGCCTGTACTCATCAACACCCTGGCGAGGCTCTTTACATGTTATCTGTCGGAATGCAAGGTTCCTAAACAGTGGAAGACCAGCAAGACTGTGTTGTTGTATAAAAAGGGAGATCCATATGACATCGGCAACTATCGCCCAATCTGCCTACTGTCCGTCATTTACAAGCTCTTTACAAGAGTAATCCTTAATAGGATTGAAAAAGTCTTGGATGAAGGACAGCCATGCGAGCAAGCAGGGTTTCGAAAAGGATTCAGCACGATTGACCACAATCACACTGTTTCGAAACTCATCGAAGTATCACGAGAGTACAAAATGCCGCTCTGTCTCACCTTCATCGACTTGAAGAAGGCCTTCGACTCAGTTGAGACGGAAGCGGTCGTGGAAGCCTTGGACAACCAAGGCGTCCCTACTCAGTACATAAAGGTACCTCGAGAGTTGTACAATAACTTCACGACCATTCGCCATTCTAAAAGAACATCATCATTGACGTGAAGAGGGGGGTCCGACAGGGTGATACAATTTCACCCCAAATATTCACAGCCACCCTCGAGAACGCAATGCGAAAGTTGGAATGGGACGACATGGGAGTGAAGGTTGATGGTCGGCAGCTACACCATTTGCGCTTTGCTGATGACATCGTACTGGTAACACCTAGCATCAGCCAAGCGGAACGAATGCTGACCGAATTCGACGAAACATGTGGATGCATCGGTCTTCAGCTGAATCTACAAAAGACGATGTTCATGCGGAACGGATGGGTCTCGGATGCCCCATTCACGCTCAACGGAACGAACATATCCGAGTGCACCAGCTACGTTTATCTGGGTCGGGAACTGAACATGATGAACGACCTGACCCTCGAGCTGGGCAGAAGAAGAGCGGCTTGGGGAGCGTACAAGAGCATCGAGAATGTAGTGAAGAAGACCAACAACACCCGACTCCGTGCACACCTCTTCAACATCACCGTACTTCCTGCTTTGACCTATGCTTCGAAAACGTGGACATTTCGCAAGTAGGAAGAAAACGCGTTAAACGTCATTGAACGCGCAGTTGAGAGAGTGATGCTAGGAGTATCCCGTTTCACGCAAGTGAGGGACGGGATTCGAAGTTCTCTCCTACGTCAGCGATCGAAGATTAGAGACGCCGCCGCGTTTGCCAAGGAAAGTAAAATAAGGTGGGCCGGACACGTGATGCGCTTTAATGACAACCGTTGGACCAGAGCCGTGAGCGACTGGGTTCCCCGCGATATTAAGCGCACTACAGGAAGACCGCCGACCCGATGGTCAGATTTCTTCACGAAGTCCTTGAAAGAAAAATATGATGCTCTTCGTGTCCCACGCGAAAGGAGGAACCACTGGGCTACTCTGGCACGCGATCGGGACAAATGGAAGAATTACTGGCGCCCGCTCGACCAGTTCGAAGATCAACGGGAGTCAAGGTGATCAAGGTGATCAGCAAATTTCGCAATTTTGCTTTCTCTGAAAAGTGTTAGGCCCAACTTTGAATATGAAGAGAGTTTGATTCCCCTTCTGGTCTCCACAATTTGTTGAATAGTAGCAGGAAAGCTGCTCTTCCAAATAAAAAATCTTGAAAGCGAATCCAAAGACACCAAAAACAAATCCGATTGAAAATAGTTACGAGTTGAAACTTCAAGTAGAGTCTGAAAACTCTCTTGTTTTCTAGTTTTGTCATGGAGCGCACTGACTTTCTTCCGTACTTTTTTCATTATCTCGTACCAATGTAGGAGCTGTATAAGCTAGGATGATTTGTAGAAAAAGTACTTTTTGGAAAGAGATACTGGAAATGAATCTTTGCTTCCATCTTGGAATTTCCCACTATTTTTTCTATGCGAATGTTTGTGTTCCTTTACCTTCGATGTTCTTGCCATATATTAACGTGATATAAGTGCGATTGTCATGCAGTACGCATTCTCTAACTAGGAGCAAAGTATGCAACACAATTACATGCTGGGAAGTAATGACAGAATGAGAGAAGGGGTGTAACGTTAAGAAAAAAAGAAAAACAGAAAGAAAAACAAGAATGGATGTAAGAACAGTGATATGCACGAAAATGTAACAAATATGAATGAAGTAGATGTGTGGTACAAGATACAAGGTAAACTTGTGGTATAAAACGTGCTGTGTGAACAAAAAAAAAAGAAGTTGGAACCATAAGCTTTTCCGAGGAGTCAAAAAAAAATAAAATAAAATAAGGTAGACATAAAACCAAGAAAAAGGATAAGGATACAACTGTACAATGTAGAATGCAGGGGAACAACGTAGAATGCAGAGGAACAACGTAGAATGCAGAGGAAATGCAATGTTGTTGATTTGAACGTTTCTGTAGGAGTTATCTCGTAGCGCATCTAGAAAAAGGGCTTTATAACGCCAGCATTTCATCAGTCTGACTCCGGTACTGCGCTCTTCTTCAGTTTCTGTATATCGTCGCTTTCACGCTTCCTTTTTTGGAACATTGTTGTTTTGACTTACTCTGTTTGTTGTGTTGTTACTGCAGCGCGCTTCTTTCTACCCAATGCTTTGTTAATTCACTTAGTTGTCATTTTATTTCACTTCTCCTTTTGTTCACTTAACCATACAATTGTTCGTGTTATTGTGCCTTCTTTGTGTTGATAATTTAATGGTTTAATCATTCAAGTTTAAAGCTATCACTCCACGAACGGGTGGTACGGGTTTCAGCCGGGTGATGCTTGTACGAGATCGTAGATTGTGGGGAAGAGGGTGAATCCGTCTATTTCTCCCTGTATCAGTGGAAACGGACGACCCCGGAATGCTGTTTCCTATGACGGCTTCTGTTGTTGTCGTTCCGCCCTGCCTGCAATTCGTCGATTTGTTTGCAGGAGGTGGGCGCAAAGGTTGCGCGGTGCAATACAGGACCTCGTAAGAAACAGCGTTCCGGGGTCGTCCGTTTCCACTGATACAGGAGGAAATGGACGGAGTCACCCTCTTTCCCACAATGTACAACCTCGTAAAGGCATAACCGACTTGTGCCCTGTTCCACCACAGATTCGTGAGGTGATGCCTTTAAGGCAACGAAATTTTGGCGCTGTTCGTGGCCATCAACAGCGTGGCACAGGATCAAAATGCCTAAGTTCCAATTTCATCCATTACTCGGAGAAATTCGGAGATCATACTTCCTTTCTTTCTTGGATTAAAGTCCATAGTAGTCCATAGTATTCTCCTCGTTTGATTTATGGTAAGAGTATGTGAAACACCGTAGAGCGCTCATCTTCTAGCTTTTTCTAAGGTTACTCTTCTGATACACCAGACGAAGTAGTTACTCACTAAACAATTTTGAATTTCGCTGCGCGTTAGAATTTGTACAAGGGGCGGAGCCTGCCGCAGCCGGGTATAAGTTTAGATACGAGTGATGATAGCTATCTTGGTAGCAGTTAATAGCTGTTTTGATTAAAAGTTTGGAATCCCCATATTTCTAACTGTTTTGACTATCTTTTCTTATCTATAGGGATGGGCGTTATCTAAAGGTTTGGCAAGTTGTTTTCTTAAAGTGACAGCGGTGTCCTATCATAAGTTCTTCTGTATAATGTTATACCATCCGCGGCTCACATCCGCGGTATTTACCCGGCGTTTCTTCTTTCAGTAAGGTTTTTGCTTGGCTCGCGATTGGAACGAATGCCCTTTAAACTCATACCTCCTGTTGTTCTTCAGAATGAATGACTTAAGTTTCCTAATGTGCATGAGACCTAGAATCCAGTTGAACGACGCGTATGACTGATACGTTACTTCAAATTGGAGAGCAACTAGCAGTACCCACTCACTAGATTATAATTTTCAATTTAAATGTTTTTCACAATTCCAGTTGTAATTTTTACCGTTTGAAGGCAGTGTGTGCGGAAAGTTCCAATTTCTCACTCTAATCGCTAGTAAGTAGGATTCAAGACTTAGTTCTCAGCGACAACGGTGAAAAGGTGAAGTAGCTCTTACGAGTGCATATTACGGATGGATCAGGAGCAGAAGACTGATCAATTCGTCCTACGAAGCAACTCTTTGTACTCATGGAATCCAATCACTGAAACTACGCAGCCGGAAAAGAGGTGGAAATACCCAATGAAACAATTCGTTACACTTCTTGAGCAATTAAATTCACTTCATGCGTTTCATTTCGTCAAACCAATGTGTGTGAAGAGTTGGTTGGTCGCGTCGTTCTCGTTCTCCTAGTTTATCTCTTTTCTGAATTCTTCGAGAGCAACTCTTGTTTTCATAGTATTATCTACAAACTACCACAATCACTGCCTACTACTGGAGAGAATCCAACATCGAAATTCCCCCAAACCCTTTTTTTAAAAGTGATCATATTGTAGAAACAAATAATGCTTGTGAAATATAGTGAACAAAGCAACAGTGACTTTTTTTGTCTATGAATCACTTAATTTAGAAAAATTGTTCTTGACATTCTAGCGATTGCACTTTCTTCTATCCACCATTTGCAATCACATTGGGAGAATTGAACATCGCAACCATTTATTTAAGGAACTGTTCTCCGATTCCTATGACAAAAACAATCTTCCCAGCTCTAACTCAACAGAGGTTTGTTTGCTAATTTAAAACAATGACTACTGTGCGATTACTACAAACATAATCTTAGTCCTATCAGAATCAGAGAAGGTGTAATGACACAGATATAGTGCTACTGATCCGTTTGTTTAAAAGATTAAAGATAAGACTAAAGTGGTTGCGAAGTTCCTCAATGCTTACATCTGTCACTTGAATGATCTCCTAACGCCAGTTCTCGATCTTGATATGCGGAAACGAGAAGGATGCAGAAGCGAGTGTTTGCATTTTTATGGCATTTCCAGGTAGTACGAGCAATATTGCTAAGTCTGAATAACTTCTTTTGGTTCTACATAGTCGGAAGGAATATACTTAAAGGCATCACCCCACGAATTTGGGGTAGTACAAGTTTCAGCAGCGTAATGCCTGTACGGGGTCGTAGATTGTTGGGAAGATGGTGATTCCGTCCACTTCTCCCTCTATCAGTGAAAACCCCGGAACGCTGTTTCTTATTACGGCTTCTGTTGCAATCCGGAACGTTTGCGCCCCCCGCCTGCAAACGAATCGACGAATCGCAGGCGGAGCGGGGCCCAAACGTTGCGTATTGCAACAGAAGCCGTCATAAGAAACTGTATTCCGGGGTTTCCACTGATACAGGGGGATGTGGACGGAATCACCATCTTCCCAACAATCTACGACCCCGTACAGGCATTACGCTGCTGAAACTTGTACTACCCCAAATTCGTGGGGTGATGCCTTTAAACGTCCGCAACAATCACTTACACCGCCCTTTCTGATTTATCAAAGGTTTCTTTAGCAATACCTTTTTTGTGACTTACTTGGCTTAATCGGCGGACAGGTGTTATGGTCTAACGCGGCTATCCGCATTTTCGCCGGGGTGTATCGTCCTCCCTTGAACATATCCGAACCCATCCTGTTCGATCTTTAGCATAGAATCTACCCACCCGTCGCTAATCCACAAGTAGTGAAATTTCATGTCCCGACTGAACTTCCTGTCAACCCCAAGTGTCCTCAGATCTTCCTTCACCATCTCCGTCAGAACTTTCGTTTACGACCAGGAAGCCTTTTCCAATTAAGATCTAGAAGCATCCTCAGAACTATTTGGACAAGACGACCAGACGGTCTCCTCATAACGTGACCAAAGAAGCGGGGACGGTTTTCCATGACTATTTCAGAAGGCCGACCAAGGTGTTGACGTTTTTCACATGTCATCCGCCGGCACACCATATCCACTTCCGAATAAAGTTCTTCGTTATGGCACACCAACGGCCAAGAATAGCCTAACAGTCGTCTAAACAGCTTTCTCTCCATGCAGTCAAGCTTTTTCATTACCGTCGCCGGCGCTGCCCAAGTCTCCGATCCGATTCATGATAAGGTCATTTCTGGATAGGTAGACTCACAGCTTGACATCGTTGGCGATGGGGATAGACCACAAGCGCTTCGTCAATGAGTTGAATGCCGAATTAGCTTTAGCGCATATTAGAGCCAAAAGCGGCTTCGAAGTTCAAAAAAAAAACTAACTGTAGAGGCTTCGAATACTCTTGCCGCACTCGATACATGATAGGACGAATCGCGGAAAGGTAGACTTGTAGCTTGACTTCGTTGGCGATGGGAGCCGACTCCGACCACAGGCACTTGGTCCATGAGTTGAATGCCAAGTTAGCTTTAGCGCATCTTTTCTGAATATCTCTCTCGTAGCTGCCATCGTTATTCACCATACTGCCCAAATAACAGAAGTAATTCACGAGTTTGATAGGTAGTCCATCCACCCTGATTCCCGTTGAGGATCTCAAGGAGACCCACATCTACCTGCATTAATCAAGGCGGAGTCGCAGTCTGTAGGCTGCAGCTAATTTCGATGCAAGGTTTACAACATGTTGTAACTTCGCGCTGCTAGAAGCGAATATTACTACATCGTCCGCGTACTTCAGATCCACTAACGGACGTGAAGAGGGTGCTAAATGACATCGGCGGGACACTGCTCAACTGTTCTTCGCATTATGTCATCGACGACAAGGTTGAATAGAAAGGGTCCCGCCATGGCCCCTTGTCTCAAGCCAGTTTCCACTTGGAACGGTGTAGTACATCCAGCTGGTGTTCATACCGCAGCAGTTGCTCTTCTATTCATGCCGTTCATTAAGCGTACGACTTTTCCTGGAATTTCATCGTCGCGAAAGGCATTGAGAAGACGGCCTTCATCCAGGATGATCCAGGCTCCGCTCCAAAACCTTGTACACTACACGCAGCAATGATATTCCTCGATAATTACTGGGTTGCGTAACGGATAGCTTCTTGTAGAAAGGGATTATAATAGCGTGTCTACACGAGTCAAGAATCCTTTTGTCAATCCATACTGAACGGATGATCTTCGTCATCTCGAATCCCAGAAGGAGGAAGATATTTCAGCATTTCTGCACTAATTCCATCGTTTCTGCCGCATTTTCCATTCTTCATTTTTTGAATACAGACCAGAACCTCCGACTCCGTCGGTGGGTCTTCGCTGACCGTAGTGTATGTCTGTCTCTGAATGTGCACGAGTTCAAGGCCTGACGGCTCTTGTCGGTGCAGCAAAGTGTTAAAATGCTATCTCCAGATGAGCAAGGTTGCCTCCCGACAGCGACTTAGTTGGCTGCGATCAGGACAGGGGAACATCTCTTCATCTTTATACAGCCTTAGCAGAGTATAAGCTTTTCTCGGGTTCTTGTCTTCACACGCCTTCTCAAACACCTTCGCTCTTGACGTCCATTCGTTCCCGTGATCTCAGCTGACGACGCTTTCTCCTTTTCAGACGCTTCTCCTGGCTGAAGTCACCACTAGCGCGGGCAACACATACAGAACTGTACGTGGATTTTGTCTCCGCAGATGCAAAGGCGAACTTCTTCCTCGGTGCTAAAACCGGGAGTGTTTTCTTTGCACCGTCCTGAATGCATTTAGTGAAAGAGTAAGCGTCGTCCACTCTCTCCCTGGTCCGTAATCCAATATTGATCGACACTCGTTAGCGAAACTTCTTTCTGCATTCCTCGTTTTTCAGACCTGTTAAGTCGAGCTTCGGCTGATGTTGAGCCCCCGATACCTTTGCTGGAACCGTTCTATAAAGCTGAGAAGAACTAAGCGGTGGTCGGAATCAAATTCAACGTCCCAGACAGTTCTAGATTTTCGGATATCTGACAAAGATATGTCCTTTTTCAGAACGTAATCGAACTGAAGTTTAAGAGTCGGCTTCTTCCGCTTTCGCTGCTCTTCAGGCGTTAATGGGGTCCCTGGCCACGTAAGCTGATGGCGTCGATGTATGGGATAGAACCATTTTCCAAGCACATCGGATTGTTGTTCAGGTCCCATCTTTGCATTTCATTCATTGCAATTTCGACAGTTACCGCCTGCTGACTTGGTATTTTGGATATCAGGATACTGAGTTCATCATAAAACGCGTCCTTCTTGTGGTCCTCTGCGGTCTCCGTAGATGTATGAGCACTTACGATCCAGAGTTTGAGTCCTCTGCGATCCCGCAATCGTACAAAGGCGCATCTTGACGTTGATCCAAACCCCTCCACCAGGTTGTTATAATAGTTCCCAACAGCTATTGCGGGGCCTCCTACTTTCCTTTCATTTGCATCGCTGCAGTAGATGGTGCAATTGTCGATAATGACGAGAGGGCGATCCTTGATAAATGTGTTCTGGAATGCAGCAAACAGTGCATGCAGATATCGCAGAAGTCTGGGTAGGCGTGTTGGAGTTCACTTGACAGCGACCGGCAGTTCAGTGTAATGAGACGGATGTTTGTCGCCCAAGATTCCATGTTTCCCTCAGGCATTCGACCTTTCAGGGTATGGGCTCTGGCATGATGCTGGTCGACATCATCTTTTCGCAATGTATGGGAAGTTTTTTTTTCACATAACAGTGCAGGTTATACAGCTCCTATGTTCCCAGTGCGTACACTCGAACACCTTATTGCGTTTAGTTGAAGCAGGGCCACCACGAGCAGGTAGCAATCTGACTTGTGTTTGCGGCCCCGTTTGCGCTAATATTCAAGGTACAAGATGAAAGACAGGTTCATGATCTAGCTACGAACCACACGAATCTTTGCTTCACGAGTGACAGTTGCTAGTGTAAGAAAAATAGGAAAAAAAACCTTTAGAAAAATGTGCCCACATATAGAAGCGTGTTTCAATTTTAACAATATAGATCCCTGGACGAACTACCAAAGTCTCCATGGATATCATCACAATCTGGGAATGATAGTACGTACCGTTAGTAGAATGAACACGGTGTTGTTTATGTTAAATAATATCGAGCAAGGAAGATATAATTTTTTGTGTAACCAGTTCTGATGTGCACGTATATGGTCGTAGTAGAGCACGAAATACACTAGCAAGATCCGAATTGTCAAAATCATGAGGAGGAACCCGTAACAGCGCCTTCATTTGTAATGGATTCTGTCTTTTGAATTTTGTTTAAAAAGAGATAAATACATAATTGGCCTTATCGCAATGAAACGAGGTAGACCTCTGTGCCACATGACGCTTCTTAGATAGCATTCTATTACGAAGGTTTTACGTCAGCGCTTTTTAAGTGTATCTTCTCAGCTAATGTGCGTAATAAGCTGACTGCTTCTTTAATTCATTTTCTTGAGCTGTAGCCAAGATTGGTATTGATCGTCTTCATTAAACAACGGCTAACGTTTCGGCGTTATCTTCGCCTTCGTCAGAGCCTGGAAAATTCAGAGCCATTAGTGATTTATCTCCTCAAGCGCCTCATCACCCTACAGAAAACATCCAAACGGTAGGCAAACTCAAACAGCAACATATTGGCTAGTACTTACCTCATTAGCTAGACTTATCAACGCAGCAGACCACCACGTACCACTACTATGAGTCACAAGGGTTTTATATAGGGACCTCACGGCCCGCCCCGTAGATCAAAACCCGCGTAGGTCTTGATATGGGGATAACTCGTTTGTGATAGCAATGCACTCATCCTTCTTGTTCATTTTTGGACTTTTGGCGGTTATCCAAAAGGCCTCTAGTGTTCTGCGTGCTATGATCTCGGACTCGCAGGATAATATACGAACTTCTACCTCTACTTCGGAGTTTGGATGGTACATTCTACGGTGTGCTCCAAGTGGGGTGAAGGTTTTAGATCTTACGAGTCCATCTAGATGCTCCTTGACTCTGATACACAGAGGACGTCCCGTTTCCCCTATATAATCGTCACCGCACAACCTGCACGTGATACGATACACTACTCCTGATATCATGCAATCACCGTCGCTGCCATACAGGCAAACAACGCAGCTGGAAGTTGTGCAGAGTCGATCATACGCACGATTACGTACCAGCTGACCCTTGAGATTCGTTGGAGGTATTTCCACAACTCTCACGTCATTCTGTAGACCCGCTTTTCGTAGACAACCCCGTATCTCTCTGCTCATAACATCAGATATATAAGGTAAACAGAAACGGATCTTTTGTGGGCCATCCACTACGTTTAATCTTTGAGAGGGATGTCGTGCTTGTCGGGTAGCACCATTCCAGCTGGGTACCCAATGGATATTGCTACTTTATGGGCCAGATTTACAGACCATGTTTTTTCCTGGCTACTCGATAAGACTCTTGCTGCCGTTCTGTACATGTTACCTATAACAGATTTTTTCATTTTGCTGGGTTGCGCTGAAAGATAGTGGATTAAGATGTTTTTGCTACTGGGTTTCCGGTACCACTTAGTCTCACATATCCCATTCCGCAAGTAAATGTGCACATTCAAGAAAGCCAACCAGTTGTCTATTGGTCTCTCCCTTGTGAATCTAATGTTCGGACACTGCTGATCGAGAAGATTGAAGCACGTGTCTAGTTCTGCTTGTTTTGAGCAGAAGACGCAGCAATCATCTATGTAACGATAATACAGCAGTGGTTTCCGGTCTATTATTGGCTTTTCGATCTTGGCCATGAAAACAATGGCGAGAGTGGGTGCCAGCCTTTGTCCCATAGCTAGGCCTCTAAGTTGTCGGTAGTACTGTCCCGACCATCGGAAAATAGAGCAATTCAGGCATTCGTTTATCAATGTCATGATCTGAATAATGTTTAATCGATACTTGTTCAATGAAGCCTGGTGCTGCGTGAGCAGTTCGTGAACAGCCTGCATCGCTACATCGTTTGAAACATTCGTATAGAGTGACGTAACGTCAAAGGTCCCTACTACACATTCACGCTAAAACGAGGTACTGCAGAGATGTTTTAGGAAGTTGTTAGAACTGCTGAGGTGGGCAGGGACATATTTGAGCAGCTGATTTAGGATTATGTTGAGCAACCAGGAAATTCTATCCGTGGGGCCCCCGATACCACTAACGATAGGTCCCACTTCAAAATCACGTGGATCGAAGTGAGGCCATTTTCAGAACAGAACACGACTGACTGCTTCTGCTGTTTTATGCAGCAGAGGTATATGGCTTGTTAAGCACATTTGATGCAACCCTCTGATGGTATTTCGAACAAATTGGCGCAACAATTTTGAGCCCAGAAGAAAGGAAAGACTAACAATCTCCAAGTCCTCTCTTCTTGAAACCTCGGCAATTGATAGTGTATTTATTTTTTCTTGTTATGCCAACGAGGTTTAGGTAAAACTTTTTTATTGGCCTGACGTTTCGACAAACTCGTCTTTTTCGAAAGCCTGAAAATGGTTCGAGGTCTTTGATACCATGCATATCCCATCAAACTCCTCCTCTCTCCTCGCCAACCTCCGATATTGTTCCAAGTACACCACGCAAGACCTTAAAAGGAAAACAACTAACCAGTTTCACCGACTAGCGGGGTTGATAAACCACCGCGTTCTTAAAGATTGTCACCAAGGCGAATGAGATCTACGCACTGTGCAGTATCATTAAGTACAGTTCGGGATGTTCACCAACACAACATCATTTTGCGAGCACAGCTGCAAGATGATGTTGTGTTGGTGAACATCCCGAACGACAGCAACAAGCGACAGTTAGTTCGCAATAGATTCTACCATAGGCAATGCGGGTCAGAATGTTGCGTGGTTTGTCCATTCGGTAAGGCCGGTGATTGCACGAACATCGGAGTTATTTACCAAATAGAATGCCTAACGTGCAACGCTATTTATATTGGAGAAACTGGAAGGATGCTGGACGTGCGTATCAAGGAACATTTGGCTGGTAAAAGGCGAGGGAGTTCGATGACACCGTTAGGGCGCCACAAAAATGATAAGCATGATGGAAATAAGTTTGAAATTAAATATACGATATTAGCGCACGAGAAAGAAATATCTGCTAGGAAGGCTTTGGAAGCATTCTGGATTTCCGTCAGGAATCCGTCCATGAATAACAAAAATGAGTGCTTATACCAATGACTTCTTGCCGTTCGTAACACTCTGTGAGCTATAAGATTGCCCCACATGCAGTTCCTTAACGTTATCTAGACACATTACTTAAGTATACTGCACAATGCGTAGATCTCATTCGCCTTGGTGACAATCTTTAAGAACGCGGTGGTTTACCAACCCTGCTAGTCGGTGGAACTGGTCAGTTGTTTTTCTTTTAAGGTCTTGCGTGGTGTACTTGGAATAATATCGGATGTTGACGAGAAGAGAGGAGGAGTTTGATGGGATATGCATGGTATCAAAAACCTCGAACCATTTTCAGGCCTTTGAAAAAGACGAGTTTGTCGAAACGTCAGGCCAATAAAAAAGTTTCATGTTAACCTCGCTGGCATAACAAGAAAACATAAAAGGAAAGACTGCTATTTCAAACAGTCAATCGTGTTCTTTCTGATTGTTCATTCTTCGGCCTCGTTAATTCTCGGTCCATACACTGCACGGACGCTCACGTAGATGAGACAATCCTTAACGTACTACATTATCGGTGGAGCTTCCGGAATGTCAAAATATGCTCGAAGTAAGCCTCTGGAATGTCAGAATAAACTTTTTATAAACCCCTTCACAATGTCGTTGTGAACTTCCGGAAAGACGAGAGGTGCGCAATCGAAGCATATTGCACTATTTAAGCAGCCGTTCGCATGCGTGTTTCCACTTTCTGAAGAAGGCATGTTACCAGCCTGCAGCAAACGTGCTGGGAAACAGACACGCGGAGGAGTCAAAGAGGTGAAATACAACGCGGGAAGTGGCCACTGCTATGAAACACTGCAAAGTCCCATTTACGTCTTGCGACACGAAGTAAATGTACGATAATACTCTACTACGGCTCACAAATCCGATGTCGTGAGACAGGTCCCACCAATTTTTATAGTTTTGTTGTATCCCACCCCATTTCACCAGTCTACGACGCCAGCGCACAAATCCAATGTCGTGGAGCCTGTCCCATCCTTTTTCATTGCTTGTGGCTTCGGTGCACCAATCCGGCGCCGCGGGACCTGTCCCACCCCTTTTCATTAATTGTAGCGTTGTCGCACTAATCCTACGCCGTGAGGCTCGTCTCACCTCATTTCTCCGCTCAACAAGGCTTGCGCAACAATCCATCGCAGTGGGACCCGTGCCACCCCTTATCACCGCTCTACGACGCCAGCGCTACAACGCGTGTGGTTACCCACCTTGTCTTTGCCTTGCTCACCTTGTCTATTCTCACGGGATCCTGTCACCTTGTCTGGCCATTCATCGCCTCAGCCCTCTGCGCCAAAAAACCATCATTACCATCAACTGCTACTCACAAACATCAGCTTCTGATTAATATTAATTTGAAACGTTTTGTGAGAAGCTGGAGAAAGTGATCCTTCTACAAATTCGTCGTCGGGGACTTCAACGCAAAACTAGGAAAGCCTACAGAAGAGGAAATTTGGACTAGGGGACCGGAATGAAAACGGCAATCGTCTCGCCGGACTGCTATCCGCCGCTTGCCTCTTTCATGGGAATTGTCTTTTTGTGGATGAAGACCATCGTCGGTGGACATGAGAATCGCCCATGTCCACCGGCGCGACTCGTGCAGAGATCGACCACGTATTCGCCATCCATCCGGTGGTGTCTCCTTGACGTCGTGGTAGTGCCATCCATTTGTAGTGGTTCACCGTCTCCTTTGCGCAAAAATCGACCTACCCACACGTTGAAAAGGAACATCTGCTATCGGCAAGGAAGGATGAAAGAAGTTGTATACGACGATTGCATATTCGAGGATTCCTTGTCCTAAGGTGGCTGGCACATCGAAGAGGACCCAACGAGATACAGAGGATTACGAGCATGTGCGGAACGTGCCTCAAATCTGCGCACGACAAACTTGGATCGAATTTCGAAGATTACCAAGGAATTGTTGGAAAGAAGGACTTTGATGCTTCATAGGAATGCATCGCACACAGGTTAGTAGCAAAAAGTAGCTGCAGAAATGCGCTGTGGGAGGATCTTTCGAAATCAGGCAGAAGAAGAGTCTGGAAGCAGTACAATGAAGAACGAGACTAAAGAAGTGCTGCAAGGATCTCCGCGAATATAGTATTCTGCCAGCAGTTTAGCTGAGTGAAGATGGAACCTTTTCTCGTTGTGAGATGGAATTCTTTACAGAAGTGTTCTACTCGAACCTTTCCCGTTCATCGACTCCTGTGTCAAACTCGAACATTACCACCGGTTAGACTCCATCATGGACTCCCTTCAGAAGTGTTATGGAAGACGTTACAGCCGAAAACGAGTAGCTTCATTGAAGTCGAACTTGGAGAAGAGAACATAATGCCCACCTAAAAACAACAGGGTGGTCAAACAAGAGTGCATCGTATCCAATGCGGGTTTACTCTACACAAATAACACAGTGAAATTCCCATCCTACAACAAGAAGTATCGGTATCAAGAGCATGAAACCTGGCACAGTCCCCCGACCTGATTTTATATCAGAAGACTTTCTTCGGGCTGGTGGCCATCCACCTCATGTAATTTTAGCAGCGCACATTACGTCCTACCTTCAGAAAAAAGGACCCCAGACCGTTGGAAGGCCTCGCCAACCATTCTTACCCATAAGAAAGGTGACCGAGAGGACCTTTGGAACTACCGTTCGATATGCTTGCTGAGCGTGTTATACAAAGTCTTCACCAAGATCATCCTCACGCGCAGATCCGGGACGCTGGATGAAGCCCAACCTCAAAAACAAGCTGAATTCCGTCAAGGGTTCAGCTTCTTGGACCACATCCAGACCGAGAAGCTACTCACTACCCACAGAGCCCTTTAGAGTTGTCTTCTGAAGTTTGACCGGCGTACACAACACCTAGCCGGTCTTCACAGCTCCGATTTGAGAGGAATGTCCCGTCTTCGCGACCCTGCGGAATATATATTGAAAGCAAAGCATAGATGGGCCGGTTACGTTATGAGAATAGTCGGCGATAGGTGGACTAAAAGAGCGCTGGAGTGGATCTCAAGAGAATGAGATGAGATGATGAGAGATGCTAAAAGACATCAAGGGAGACCGCCAACGAGATGGGGTGACGTGTTTGTTACACGGATGGACCAGCTGAGAACTCAGTTGGATACGGCTCAAGGACCTGGTCAACGTCATTCACGAAACTTGAGAACATCTTGGATGACAATGACAAGGGAACAAAACGAGTGGAAGAGACGCTGGAGCTACCTCGTCCTGTGAACAAGGACCATCTTCTAAGTATCTAACTAAGTATCTGCCATCTAGATACTCCTCACACAAATTTATCTGAAGCAGCTCTGAAATAGCATTAAATGAAGGACAATGTTGCGGGCAATTAGGATGAAGAGAATTCATCACTATTGATCACCTACACACAGTTGCAAAATTCATCAAACTATCGCAAGACTCAAAAATACTGTTGACTTTAAACCTAAAGATGCTGTTATCCTCTACACCTTACACTTGAAGGACGCGTCCGATCCTTTTAAAATGGGAACGGTTATAGATGCTTCGGGTTTTGTCTCAGTTCACAACAGGAGGATTCTTCTTGATTTGGATAGGTTCAGAACCAGAATCTCGTCGTTCTACTACCACATCACCATTGACTTGAAGTTAGGAGCTCGAAGGTGCGAACTAATCTTTACCAAATATTTTAATCCCATTCTTGAGAACACGTTGGACATTGAAATTGAGATTGGTTACCATGAAAGTGAATTTATTTCCGGCGGGTTCCCATCGTTTCCCGCCGCTTTGGTTTCTTTGGCAAACGTGCGGCGTCTTTGATAGCTGACGTAGAAAAGAAATTCGAATCCCGTCCCTCAGTTGTGTGAACCAGGATACTCCTAGCATCACTCTTTCGACTGCGGATCCAATGATGCTCACCGCGTTTTCTTCCTGCTAACGAAGTGCCCGGGTTTCTAAAACATAGGTCAGAGCAAGAAGAACGGTGGTCTTAAAGAGGTGAGCACGGAGCCGGGTATTCTTGGTCTTCTTCACTGCATCCTTAATGCTCATTCTTATACGCTCCACAAGCCGCTCGCTTCCTCCTGCCAAGCACGGGCGTCTGGTCGTTCTTCGTGTTCATCTCCCGATCCAGATAAACGTAGCTGGTGTATTCGGATATGTTTATTCCATTAAGACATTAAGATATGAAACTGGAAGATAGGTTGGAGGAGGGGGGATTTTGTCATGATGCACATCAAGAAAAAAAATGCTTTCCTCTCGTGTTGGCGGGGAGAAGCCATTGGGATACTCTAAAGTGGAAATAATGAGTGTAACTGTCCTTAGAATTGCTTCGAATATCCCACTAAATCAGTTCCATCTGGGAAAATTATCGTTAGGAAGCCATACCTCCTGTGACAACTTATCCTCAAGAGGATATTTAGCTACGATGCTACGAGCTATTAGCATCGACAGACCATTGCGCTAGTCCTGCCTTATGCCCCAGCCTTCTCACCCATCAGCTTTCAGCTGTCGCTTATTACTGATTATCGGTTGATCACATGGGGTGAACTCCAAATCATCTTTTCCGTCTGCATGGAGGGAGATGTATACAGCATGAAACTTTCATTAGGACAATTGATTATTTTGATTTCATTCCTTCCCTGCTTGTAAAATGTCTAGTTTTCAAGAGCGTTGCTTAAGAAAAAACAGTTTCTGGACAGATGCACATGAAATCGGTGTTCTAGGCCTCCTTCACTACACTTCCGTTACTCATCGCTACCTGAGCAGGTAGTTTCCTTCTGCTCAGTTCTAGACCAAAGATCATCCATTGTATCTGGGATTTATTGTATCTGGGGTCTCAGGATCAACATCTTGTTTAGGTGCTTCTATAGTCCCATCTCCGTCGCCATCTTTCCACATGCTTCTTAAAAGCCGACCAGCATTTGTTTCGTTTTGTTAATTTCTGATGAGACGAGAACACTTTTGTCACGAGCGCTGGGAAGAAAAAAAAAGAAACAAAGAAAAAAGCTATTCTAATTTTACAAAAAATGTCGCTACTCTTATTTCCTATCGATCGGTGAAGGCAAGCGAAGCGAACACCAAAAAAAGCCTGAAGTACGGCTTTAGCCGGATGTTCAGACTGGTATTATAAAAAAAGGGTTAAAGGAAAAAAGGGGAAAAGGGGAATTAAATAATTTTTCGCTTCTGTTTCGCTTCTGTTTATAAGTTCGCTTCCGTTTCGCTTCTGTTTATAAGTTAAAGTCCCTAAATGTTGGCATGCATATGAGAAAACATGCTTCTTCTATGGCTTTTAAGGTTATTGTGGAGCTTACCGTCCAATCCATAACAGAGATTAGTGAATTCTCCAGCAGCTTCAAGGCAGACGTATGGTTCTCCCAGATTTGGAGAGATCCTCGACTTGATTTCACCGACCGCAACTACTGCATCAAAAATATTTCATTAGCTGCTCATAAATTGCAGCAACTATGGTCTCCCAATGTTTGTTTCGTGAACAGCAAGAAGGTAAGGATCTGCATAGGAATGTTTTTTCCGTTTTACAACATCAACGACATTGACGCGATTATTTGCAGGTGGAAATCCATTCTTCTCCATCCCAAAACATTTTATTGCTGGTGTTCCCTAACGGGACAGTATGGCTCAATTTTCGTGTTTCATTGGTTGGTCCGTGCAAGCTCGACCTTACATACTTTCCCATGGACCGGCAGTCTTGTAACTTAGTGTTTGAGGTTCAAATGCTTTTCTTTTAACAAGCCTTACCAATCTCTTTTTTTCACAATGAAGTTGGCTGTTAACATTGCAAGATCTGATAACTGCTCATTCCTTCATTTCGTCCTTTCGTTACAGAAATTTTAAAAAAGTAGCAAAACAAACATTTTCTCAATGATTCGGTGCAGTTCACACGCCTTCCCTCTTTTGTCTTCCCATTGCTGGCCTCAACTTGTTTTGAGCTGATCTAATTTCACCTTGATCACTTTGCTTTTCGTTGATCTTTGAACTTGTCGAGCCGACGTCAGTAACTTTTCCATTTATCCCGATTGCGTGCCAGAGTTGTCCTTTGGTTTCTCCTCTCGCGTGGAACAAGTAGAACATCAAGGGAATTTTTTTAAGACTGTGAAGAAGTCTGACCATCGGGTGACGGTTCTCCTATAGTGCGCTTAATATCGGCTGATACTCGCCCAATCGCTCACAGTTTTGATCCAAGGGTTGTCGTTGAAACGCATCATGTCTGGACCATCTTATTTTGCTTCCCTTGGCAAACGCGGCGGCGTCTTTAACCTTCCACCGCTGACGTACGATAAAACTTCAAATCCTGTTCCTCACTTGTGTGAAACGGTATATTTCTAGCATCACGCTCACCGCATCTTCTCCCTGCTTGCGAATTGCCCAGATTTCTGAAGCATAGGTCAAAGTAGGGAGTACGGTGGTGTCGAAAAGGTGAGCGCATAGTCGGTTTTTCCTTTTCTTCTTCACTACATCCCAGACGTTCTTAGGATATCCAAGACGTTCGTTGTCTTCTGTCCAACTGGGATCATGTTACTTTCCTTTTTATCTGCCCACTTGGACAAACGCAACATTCGCTTTTTTGGTCTAGTTTTTTTTCGTTCGCTGCATTCGGACAAGTATGTTTCGTTGAGCGTAAATAGCGCATACGAGAACCATCCGTTTGATTCTTTAAACATAGTATTTTGCAGATTCAGCTGAAGACCGATACATCCACATGTTTCGTCAAATTCCTCCAGCATTTGTTCCGCTTGGCTGATGCCAGATGTTATCAAAATGATATCATCAGCAAAGCCGTGAATATGTTAGGTGCGTGTCACGTTTGTGTCACGCTGTCGGACCTCTCTCTTCACTTCAACGATGATATTTTTGTAGAATGACGAAATATTGGTCGTGAAGTTACTCTACAACTCTCGAAGTACTTTTATATACTGAATAGACTCGCCTCGGGTGTCCAAGGCTTCAGTAACCTCTTTCGTCTCAATTGAGTCTAAGGACTTTTCCGGTCGATGAACGAGAGACATAATGGGATCTTGTACCTCAATGCGTTTCGAAACAGTGTGAATGTGATCAGTCGTGTTGAATCCTTTTCGGAACCATGCTTGCAGCCAGGAGTGTCCTAACATCACTCGTGCGAGCAAACATAATTTCAAAAAGGATTCATCTAACATTTTTTCAACCTTGTTAAGGATCGCTCTTGTAAGGAGCATGGAGATGACGGAGAGTAGGCGGATTGGACGATAGTCGCCGATATCATGTGGATCTCCTTTCTTATACAACGACACTGTCTTGCTGGTCTTCCACTATTTAGAAACATTGCATTCCTGCGGATATCGTGTAATGAGCCTTACCATAATGTTGACAAGAACCGGGGGTAGACTCCTCACATGTTGTTAGTTGTTGTTAGAAAGAGTCGATGTTCTTTGCCATAGTTCTATTGACGGGGACACCAATCCCACCAACTCTTCTGGTGTCTCTTCTGGTTTGGTGACTTCTGCAATCCCGTCCTTCCTGACGCTACCGTACCAGCCTTTACTCTGAAGTCAAGAGACTCTTTCTCGTTACTGTGACATGGGTAAGATTTTGAACCCTTGGGTAGTTTCTAGTTTTCTAGTTTCTTGGTTTGCAGGAGACGTTGCGCTTTTCTGGAGCGGAAAAGTGGAATTTATTTGTTTAAGGCGACTTCAAACTCCTCCCTTGTTCATTCTAGTCGCTTGATTTCAGACTTTTGGCCGAACGGAAGTGCGGCATATAAGGATGTTATGAGTCAAACTTTGCACAGCTCATGATCTATCTGCGTCTCAGAGAGGCACTATGTTGCTTTTGGTCCGCAGTTAGCTCCCTATTCGGAACGTAAGGAAGCGCCACGTAGCTTCGCGACTAATCGGCTATGCCCCTTTTAGTGAGATAAATCAGTGGTTGGACTGATCTAATTTAGGAATAGATATTGCGGTTTCGCATATTTTCTCAAAAGAAAGAGTTAGCATACTCATCTGTTCCCAAACAAAGAGAATATTAGGTAGATAGAAATTACGACGAGTCCAATGTTGGGGCAAGCTCACTTTTTGTTCATCTTAATTTGCGAGGGTCGGCAAGTCACACTCTTACAAATGAAGCCTTTGAGAAGTTGCTACAGACTCAGAAATTTTGAACTAGCGAGAAGGGATCTTCCTCGTATTAGGTCTACAGAAGTTGAAAACAGTGCGCAACTGCGCAAGAAAAAATGAAATAAATCCTTACAAACTAAAATCTTGGGGGCGACCAAATCAAACGATAAAACTAGTGTAAGAGGACTTACTTCACTAAGACAATGACGAATCACATGTATCACTGTTGTACGGAAAAATAATAAAGAACCAGAAGAAAATGAGTTTCAAGATTTTTCCGCATACTGTAGATAGAGTTTAATGCAGGCCTTCACCGAGCGTCGTCATATTACAACATTTATGAAGAAAAACATCTTGCTTTCTTAATGTTATGGGGAAAATGTAGTTGAAGGGGACTCTTTCTTACTTACAAATTATTTTCTTAGATCTATTCGTGTTTCCTTCTTCATGTTTAGAGCTATTCGTTTAATACTGCGGAAGTTCGAATAATTTGGAGAGACTGGGACCCTGTTTCAATCCCTGATCCTAGCTCAAAAAATCTTCCTGATTTTGAGCTTGTGCAGTTCATGTGGGTTTTTCGCTATCCACTTTCTTGCACGCTTTTCGATATTGCGTTGCAGGCATCGCAATGCAACTCTTGTTTATACTGCTGGTTTGTGGGATCAGTTGGAAGTTGAGTTTACTTTCAGAAGATTGTATGGGTACTACGTTCTTCAGGTTACTGCATCTTTCTTTCTTTCTTTCTTTTTCTCAGCTTTTTTGTGAATATACTTGCTTCTCCAAGGAGACGTATACCACATGCAGAGATTTACTCCAAAGAAGGTTTCTTCTACTTAAGGAATTAATAATGGTTAAGCGAAATGAAAATGTGTTCCAAGAAGATATGAAAGAATTAATTCGAAATGAAGTTGAGAAAAGGTAAGCAAGGAATTCAAAAGAAGTAATGCAATACGAATAAAGGATGAAGGAAAAGGTGTCTACCACTAATACTCTAGTACTAATACTAATACTCTAGTACTAATACTAATACTAATACTAATACTCTAGTACTAATACTAATACTAATACTAATACTTTAGTACTAATACTAATACTAATACTAATACTAATACTCTAGTACTAATACTAATACTAATGCTAATACACTAGTACTAATACTAATACTAATACTAATACTCTAGTACTAATACTAATACTAATACTAATACTAATACTCTAGTACTAATACTAATACTAATACTAATACTCTAGTACTAATATTAATACTAATACTAATACTAATACTCTAGTACTAATACTAATACTAATACTAATACTCTAGTACTTATACTAATACTAATACTAATACTCTAGTACTAATACTAATACTAATACTAATACTCTAGTACTAATACTAATACTAATACTAATACTCTAGTACTAATACTAATACTAATACTAATACTAATACTAATACTAATACTAATACTAATACTAATACTAATACTAATACTAATAATAATACTAATACTAATACTAATACTACGAAGGAAGAAACCTAAAGAAATTTTACAGTGCCTTTGTGGAGATAAAGATCTGCTAACAGTGTTCTGAACGAATTATTCATTGGTACCTCTTTTCTTCGTGGGATGGAAATTACGATTACGAAGAGGATGTCCTCGAACCGTTTCATCTATTAGCTCCTGTGTCGAGCCCGAGCATAGCTAAACTGTTCTCATGCATACAGTTGAGGGTTTCTCCGGAGCTGCTGTACAGTATGCTTCCTTAAGGTTTCATACAAAGTATTCACAAAGTGACATGAAATATACTGTATCCTAAAGGTTGTTAAGATGGATTTATTGTAACGGTTTCCGGCCTGACGTTTCGACATTTGCACTTGACATCACTTTTTCAAAGTTCCACAAGTGCTGATCTATTTGCAGTTTGGATCACTAATGACGTTAACCTGAGTTTGCTAAACACATGTAGCAAATGGAGGAGGCACAATCAACTTCCAATTGCACCGTTTTGGTATCCGCATAGACGTTGATTCTCGCTGCGGTTGTCACGCGCACCATAAATGGTAATTGGGCCCGGGACCGTAGGTGACTTAAGCTCATGCAATGGTGCGAACGAAAGAGATCGCTGGTGGTAACCGAGCCTCCCTTCCAGTTGTTCGTACTCGGATTTTTTGTGAAGATCTAGAATCCTTCTTGTGTTTTTTTTTTCTCTGTGATCATGTGTGCATGCCATACAAAAGATGCACATTGTGTTATCCCTATGCCACACTTATCACTATGCTCTTTGAGCGCTGAGATCAGATCTTTTCTTCGTTTATTGCCCAAATGTCTGTTGATTTGGACGCTTGGTTGTTGATCCGTCCCGTCAACACATAATCCACATCCCGTGCTAGACCTCAAATACTTGACTTGATATATTACTCCGGTTTCAACTCAGCCATTTATTTCACCGTATGGATGAGTGATGCTAGCCTTAGATATCCAGTGTTTGTCACACGACAAACTGTTTTCTGTTATTGTCGGTGTTATATACAACACCGCTACTAACTTGTGTCCCAAAATCCGTCGCCGACGGATTAATCCGTCGCAAACCGTCGGAATTCTTGGAAGTGGTCAAAATTAGATTTTGAAAGTACCATTCGAAAGTAAATGAGCTGCTGATTTCAAATATACTTCGAGAATTTACTTTTGACAAATGTGTGGCCTGAAAACGGGCAAAGTTTCCTCAAGCCCCGTTAATTACTTTCACACCTCCGCAATCCTTCCATTGGCATATCCCGCGGATACATCTCCATGGAAGGAAGAGGTGTTCATAGGATTTCCGCTTATTTCTCGAAATTGGACAAAAAAATGTTCATTACATTCGTAATCAGGAGGTTATTTAGAGCATTTTGGTACCCCACATCATATGTTGGTCCGAAATTTCCATTCTCTTCAGAAATTCACGAAACTGCTCCATTGAAGATTAATAAAACGCCATGCTTTTCAAGCTGGGAAAATTCTCCTCGGAAATTTATCAGCAAACAACTTGTACTCGACAATAGTTTATATTGTAAGCTTCTAGCTTTGAAAATGTCTCGTTTTTCCAGTTTCAAACCTACAACATTACTTAATTTCGTTATTTGGTCCAGTTTTTGAAAAGCTGTCGACAGCTTAGAATGAACGCTTGAGTGTCGCGATTCAGTATTTGCTTAGAACTGTTCTTCCTTTACGAGAACTGAATTAGGCGCTAACATTGGATGAGAGCTAGACATGGTTTTCGAGTGACCAAATTGAGGAAATTTTCGTTTCTTTTCACAAAACAGAAATTTTTGCAGCCTCTATGAATTTTTTCAGTACCTCAAATACCCAGTTCTTCTCACAAAAAGACGCTGTTTCGAATGATGTTGAATTCACTTTTATTTACAAACTTCAAAATTTCAACACTGACTCCGCCCTCTTATAGGGCAGGCGATATTCTATAGCTGGAATGGTTATCGTGGCCCAGGCATGGTCTGCCAGGCATCTCACACCTTCGATAGGTGACTCCTCTCTGGGGATTCGGCGACACAGAGAGACAATAATGTTTGAGCATAAATGAAGGTGACGAGAATACAATATAAACTATTGTCAAGTACAAGTTGTTTACTGATAAATTTCCGAGGAGAATTTTCCCAGCTTGAAAAGCATGGCGTTTTATTAATCTTCAATGGAGCACTTTCGTGAATTTCTGAAGAGAATGGAAATTTCGGACCAACATATGATGTGGGGTACCAAAATGCTCTAAATAACCTCCTGATTACGGATGTAATGAACATTTTGTCCAATTTCGAGAAATAAGCGGAAATCCTATGAACACCTCTTCCTTCCATGGAGATGTATCCGCGGGATATGCCAATGGAAGGATTGCAGAGGTGTGAAAGTAATTAACGGGGCTTGAGGAAATTTTGCCCGTTTTCAGGCCACACATTTGTCAAAAGTAAATTCTCGAAGTATATTTGAAATCTGCAGCTCATTTACTTTCGAATGGTATTTTCAAAATTTAATTTTGCCCACTTCCAAGAATTCCGACGGTTTGCGAAGGATTAATCTGTCGGCGACGGATTTTGGAACACAAGTTAGTAGCGGTGTTGTAGATCTGCGGGGTGGCATCATTATGTATTAAGTTAATTCGTAAGTTTCCCGCCACACGTTTCCACATTCGGTGACTACTTCAAGTCCCAACTCCCGTTCTTCACGGAGAATGGAATCGACAAGCTATCCGCCCGTTGTTGGCTAATGAGAGATGAGCATGGTACATAACTCTAATTTCTGGGCCGGTTCGTAATTGAAATTACAAAAGAGCTGGTGGGAAATTTATGCATCAATCTAATAGTTGAACTCACATGAGACAGCGCTGTATCTCAGCGCTAGTGTTTGAAATGTCAAACTAGACTGCACAATACAGCAATAAAAAGTATAATACAATTTCATAGTAAAAATGTAACTTAACAAGTTCTAAGTCATAATATATTGCGATGGAATTAAGTATAAGGAACAGCTCATGGACAAGGGAACATGGAATCCGTTCACTAATTTACTTTTATGTGAATATCGAACCAAAGGTCAATAGCAAACTGGATTTAAACAGAGTTTCTGCTACGTAGACCTCATCCAGATCCTGTAAAGGGTCGGAGAGGTTTGCAGGAAATATCAACTGGTCATTGTTCTAACAATGAGAAAGCCTGCGACAGCGTAGAAACCATTAGAAACCAATACTATACTTTTTATCGAATTGCTTGAGCTGTAGGTAAGGTTTATACTAGGATAGAATAGATAAAAGGTCTGGAGAATCAATCCAGTTGTGATGTGCCAATGCGTTTGTCTCTAATTCGGCATCGTCGAGGATTTTTTTTTATGAACGCATGTAGGCCTTTACAATGCATTGCGGAGGCTAGCTGGAAAACACTACTAGAAAACATTTCAGCGTTTTTATCCTCCAAGACAAGTCTGGAACCATTTTATCGACCTTGAAGTGATGAAAGGCTTGGTTGTCACTAAGGCTTTTCGCACCATCGGTGGATGGTGCAGCCACAGTCGGACCTCTTATCGACTTCGCTCTCACACGCCGGTGTTGAAGTTTCTTTATTACCAACTAACCTCCCGGCGTTATCGCCGGAGCCTGGAAACTTAAAGCAATCAGTGACTTGTCCTCTCAAGCGCCTCATCACTCTACAGAAAGCATTCAAGCTACAGGCAAACTCAAAGAACAACTCATCGGCTACTTTTTACCTCATTTGCTGAATCTGGCAACGCCACAGCTTCCCACATACCACAACTACGAGTTACAAGAGTTTTTGCTATACTGTCAATGTTGGGAGATCAAATTGTGGACGCGCCGTACATAAGAGCCTTAGGTAATTGCTGTGCTCGATGCACCAGTATGACACAGCTACTCCACCGTACTCTCACCATACCACCCTTCGTAATTTACTAGCAGGGTCAAGTGTGTAGTTGAAAAAAGCCTCCCTGAAAAGACCCCCTTCCCCATAAAACCACTCTTGAAAATAACCCCCGTTCTCCGCTTTTCCCACTTCCCCATCTCATTGCTCCTAACATAGCCATAATATATCAATCAAAAACTAGATATAATTCGAAGGAACAAATCGAACGCTTTATATGAATAAATCAAAATAATAAAAGGTAATAAATATTAACAAACAGTGCTACAATATCTATTGTTTTAATTTAGTCAACTAATCGGTAAGTTAGGTGCTATAATAAACATTAATGTAGGTAGCGCTCTAAATTAAATAAAAATATGTAATGCAATAGACGCCACAAACAACTCATATCAAGGATTGGAAGAATGTCTGTACATATGTGCACTCGTAAGTTGAAAACATAGGGAATTTCTTAGTGTGTATCTGACGACACAATTTTTCCATTTCATACTGATTACGAATATTCAAGATTTCGAGCTCCTGGGGAATCTTGGTCTTTGCAAAACAGTGAAAAAAGACTTGATAACGACGCTGGACACGCAAAATTAGTAAACATTAAGTACAGGAAAACCGATGAAAAAAATTTTCATCGGTTTCCTATACTTGATGTTTACTAATTTTCTTACAGAACCTTACTCTTTCACAGTGATCACAGATTGTGAGTAGTTCGATCTCCTCCGGGATCTTGATTTTTGCAAGCGAAGAAAAGTACTGAGAACGACACTTCACCGGTGATTTTTCCAAAATTATATTTACAGCATTAGAATTTGGTGGTGATTTAAGCGATTAGTACCGAACATGATTGAAAATGACTGCTGGACTGGTCGTATTTTGGTTTTTTTTTTTTCTTGAAATAAACATTAAAAACTCAGCGCAAAGAGTTGTAGAGGGCTGTGAGTTTTGTAGAGAAAGATTTGCGTTACAAAGCGGTTAAATTATCCTTTGCACAAATATAGACAAAATCTCTATAACAGTGTAAAATTGTATTGCATGCAATTTACTATAAGGGTCGTTATTCAGCAACATGTACATGTAGAGAGCAACAAGTAGAGCCTACTTTGCACTATTTTTATCCTTCTTCCCAGCCGTAGATGTCTTTTTTCGCTTAATAATAGGATCGAAATTGTAAGTGATAATATGAAAACTCTAAACTATAAAACAAAGGTATTAGTTCCTTTAGAGTTCCTAGCAGCAAAACAAAACAAGTGGCACAGCTGATAGAAAAAGGCTTTGTTAAGACTACGAAAGCCTATTTCACGAAAAATATTGAAACTACAAAAAACAAAACGAAAATCGTTCTGAAGGATTTCCTCTGTACTGTTCGGGGAATTTAGTGCAGTCCTTTTACTGAGGATGCGTCGCGTCGTCATGTTACAACAAGTTTTACTGTATTCACCTTTTTCAGGCCTACATGCCCACATATCTCTCCGTGTTCATATCGTGGATAGCCTTTTGGATCGACACGAAGGTAGTTTTAATGGGAAGTTCGCAAGGATGTAATTTGGGTATAATTTGCAACAAGGATGTATTTTGTAACTCATCGCCTAACGTTCCGGCAAGACCTTCGGACTCTGAAATCAGTTGATGCAACATGCTACTTATACGAGCACATCTATTAAGAAATAAACAAACAAAACCTTTTATGTATCCCATTTGTTTTGGATTTTGTTCTAATGATAGTCTGTGAGTTTCTTCTGTACACATTAGTCACTGTGTTGCAGGCTTTACCTGCAAGAATAACTCTTGGTGTGTCTTCTCTAATGGCACTGACATTCCAGTTTGGAAACATTGTCAAAAATCTTCCCCGAGTCAGTTACGTAAAGGTAATCTCTTTTTAAGAAAGATTGCTTAAGGGAAAGGATTTGTAGCAAAATATCTCTTTCTAACATACTATGATGAGTTGTTCTAGCAGGAACAGCCGCCACTCAAATTTATCTACTTAAGGCCCTCGACATTTGGATGTTCGGCTGCGTTGGATTCATCTTTCTTTCACTTGTTGAGGTACTGTTTTTCCAATCTTCTATTCTATTACCCATGCGAGCAGCACTTGACAAAATGATATCGACACACCTTTATTCAAAGACCGATGTGATCCAGTTATAAGCACATATGTGAGAAAGCAATCAAATCACAAAAGGAGTAAGTGGTATAAGGAGTAAATCAATCAATTATTCACAGAGCTTCTTGTCTCTGAAAACTGAAACTTCACTAAATACTACGTCCCCAACCTCATCGTAGAGATTGTGAGCCTTAGCTTCTTCATGACTGCGCGCACGTGATACGGGACCTCAATTCTGTCCATATTTGAAAGTGCTGAATAGGCTATGTTACACATTAGCTGACCCCTCACCTGAGATTGACAATACCAGTCTGAACGTCCGATTAATGCCGGGCTTTCACACTTCCTGTAGTGCTCGCTTCACTCTCCCTTTGTGGTAAATAAGGATTCAAAGCAGTGGCACATTTTATAATTTTTTCCGCGCAGCTAAACCTGTTTTTGTTGCTAATGACGATTCTTCTCAACATTATCGGTTCTCCTCTCCTAAATATCAGCATTGTTAAAAATTTTGCACTCTTCTTGCCAAAGTTGTGAGTACTACAACAGTTGTCGTTTCAAGAATATTCAAACTTGATTTTACGTCTATATTGTCTGTATACCGCAACACTATTGAAAGTTTTTTCCTCCTCATTCCTAACAATTAACAGAGAAAGGTGTGATAAAATTAAGTGACGTGAAAATCATGACCATACTGATGAAGATAAGGATCCTACGTCAAATCAGTTAAGCGGCTTACTCTTACTAAGCGGTTGTTTGTGCATGTGCACTTAATTTCTTACGAAATAATCTGGCAAATATGATGGAGGCAACGAGTGAACACACGGAGGAGAAAACGAGCGAAAAACCCGTCTCACTTTGTTTTGTTGCTCTCTGGCGCTCGAGCATCGATTCGACGCCGAGAGATCCCTCTCACCAACTACTCTACTTTCTGGTACCGGTGCATATATCTGACAAATGGGTCACACTCTGCTACCTTCTGGCGCCAAAATGCTTGACTGACGCTGCTGGATTCGTCCCACTCCAGTTTTTTGCCTTCTACAACATTCGCATCAGTTCTCGACCCCGATGGAATCGTCTCAGCCCATCTTAGTACTTTCTCGCGTGGGCGCACAATCTGACGCTTTAGGCCGGGAATCTTACTCTATATCTTAGTCTCCTAATTGAATGCCCAAAACTAAGATCATAGAGGCTCCTAGGAAGCCACTGTGATTTATGTTTTTAAGGATCCAATTTTCATCCGGTTTTTGTGTGGTTCTGCACGATTAACGTTTGTTGTGAAAGAATTATAATAGAATACCGGAATATGTTCTGAAAAATGTAACTGTACACAGGTGCACAAAAAGTGAGGCAGAAATCCAATTCCTGCAAATAGCCGTCTTTTAGGAGATGCCTTGGAAACATGAGAAACTACTGAACTAGCAAAATGTTGCTTTCTAGATGTTAGAACCACAAAAGATGAAAATAGTGTATAATTACACGGAAAATACGTCATAGGGACAAAGCAAACAATAGAAATAATGGAATGGAACTTCACTAAGACTCTCATATTATTCATGCACAACAATCATGCTATATAATAACGGGCTTATTCTGTCACGTGTGTGTGTGTGTGTGTGTGTGTGTGTGTGTGTGTGTGTGTGTGTGTGTGTGTGTGTGTGTGTGTGTGTGTGTGTGTGTGTGTGTGTGTGTGTGTGTGTGTGTGTTGCATCACAGTGCGTAGACTTCATTCGCCTTGGTGACAATCTTTAAGAACATGGTGGTTCACCAGCCCCGCTAGTCGGTGGGACGGGTCAGTTTGTTTTCTTTTTGAAGGTCTTGCGTGGTGTACTTAGAACAGTATCGAGACTTCGCAAGTAGGGAGGAGTTTGATGGAATATGTATGGCATCAAAGACCTCGAACCATTTCCAGGCCTATGTTAAAGACGAGTTTGTTGAAACGTCAGGGCAATAATAAAGTTTCACCTTAACCTTGTTGGCTTAACACGAAAACAAAGAAGTATTTGTTGTGTACATCTCACGGCCGTGGTATTGCATATTTTCGTAGATGATTGATTCTCGCGTTTATCGTACCGATTAAGGATTTGTTGCGTGTTGTTTGTTGTGGCGGCGTGAAGGCGAAATGAGGGAACAGTAATAGAAGAATAGTTGAATAGGTGTGAAAGATCTTGTGCGAAGTGTTTCTTGTAAAATATTACGATGTTTTCACAAACTTCATTTCTGTTGGTTTTTTCGTGATTTTGATCAAATCAGTTGTTTCCTGATTATAACTATATTTAAAATCATTTGCGTTACTGCAAATGAGTCCCGTTGTGTGTCTCATGAAGCCGTGCTGACAGCCATTTGTTCCACTTGTGAACAAAGTGTAAGTAATGCAGGCTAGGGGTATCGCACTGAGCGGCAATGATTGAATGTACTCATCAGTATCGGTTCGGCGGAATTGATTGCTGTGAGTGCTCGTTGTTCTCTCGTTTTGCCGTTTCTTTTGTGCAATGCTCTTAACCGACCACACTCGAAACATTACGCTTGCAGGGGTGCGTATCGTTAGGTACCCGCAGCCGATTATCTGCAGCCAGATAAGTGCCTCCAGAAGAGGCTGTCGGTAGGCCAGAGCAGGCATATCTTGGGCTACCTGTGATCAATAAGCCACGCCCATCCACCACCACATCACTAAGATCATGAGCAATGTTTGTATTGCAATAACATGATAGAGTTGCCTTCTACGAAGGTTCAAAGAACAAAAGGCAACAACGTAGCAACGTAGAAAGTGGAAGAAAACGTAGAAAATGAAAATGCTAAAAATGAAGCAAAAACGCAAAAAATTTGAACAAGAACAAAACAGCATCAGAAAACATGAATGAAGCTGACTATGTTCCAAGGTGTAGAACCGAGAACCAGGTTTTTGAAAGATGTAGATGTGTGGTTGGAAAAACTGTATAGAAGATATGGATGTAGATTTGTATTTATACGGCCGTTTAAATCCTTGTAAGATACCGCAGTAGTTTGTGGAATTTTGATTTTTTTGCTTTACGCAAATAAAACGTACAATTATTTCCTGTTTCTGGTATTTCGTATGCAGTCGTTCGATATGTCATTATACGTAAACGATCGATACTCCAAACGGAGGCAATAGCAGAGATAGCGTGCCCTTGTGAGGCATGCTTCGCACCTCATTAGACGATGAGAGTCGCTGATGAAGGATGTGATGGGCGGGGCATGAGGCACTACGCAGCGCAGTGCTCTGCTGACGCTGCGCAGCGCAATTAACGGTCGCCATTGCCAGTCGTTTTCCCTAATGATTGGCTGTCGCGGCGGCTGCGGATACCTAACGACCTCCCGCTTGCAATTATACAATTCAGAAATGTTGCGACCAAAAATGTAGCACCAGCGGGCCAAGACTGGGGATTTCCAATCAGATGCTTGCTGAACAATGTTTTTGATACACCACAGACGTTTGGTGGATTAAAATCTATGAACTCTGACATTATGGTTCCATTTATTATCACTCTTAGCTGAACAAGAGTGCCTTTGTCAGTGGGTGTTTCAGTTAATCGAGAACCATGCCTTCTGCGTTTCCAAAAGTTTTGCATTCGTTATCAAAGCAGAGTTCCTAGTGCCCGTTGGCAGGATGACCTGTCAAATTCAGTGGTATTGATATCATTAAGAATGCAGACGAACTGGGCAATGAGGTTTGTTTGCCTCCAGACTTTGTTCTTACCGTTGAATAACTTCATATGCGCGGTTGTTGATGCTCGGCATGGCTTTTTCATGACCTATGTGATGAGCATTCCCTTGTGTTGTCATTTAGAGGAGTGAGTGTGTCTCTCGTCTTTGCATGTGAATACGGTAGTTTTAGCGCCTGGTTAAGAGATGTCATTTCATTTTGCAATTCGCGCCTCCGATTGAGGAAATGTAAACTGTTCAGCTCTTCGAGAGAGGTCTGCGAATCTCGCACCTTGTTAAGAGATGCTGATGGAATTCTCATATTGCCAAGAAAATATTCCTTGTGCACTGGAGAGTTAACCATAGAAGATGTGTCAGAAGAAATTTCCAGTGAGTTAAATTTGTTGAGCGGCCTTTGTAATGTTCTTCCACTTGGCGTGAGTAGTTTTATCGTCCGAATTTGTCCATCTTTGCTTTGAATAATCTCGACAACTCTGTCATATATCCAGCCGCCGCATGGGATCAGTTCTTGTTCTACAAAGACAATTTCTCCCGTTTTTGGGATCACATTCCTTTTATGTCTTACTTTGAGATGTCTTTTTTGATTATCTCCTAACGCTGTTAAGTACTGCGTGGTCCAGGTACCCCAAAACCTGTTGGATATCATTTCTGAGAATTCTAGTGCTTCTTTTGCTTGTGAGACGCTTTGGGTTATGTTAGAACCATAGCCTTCATCATGATCTCTGTCTGTAGCAATATTTGGGACTGAGAATTCCAAACCTTGGAGGAAATCGGCAAGTCGTGGAGGAATCTCATTAACGTCACTTCCACTGAATTCTGCGATAGGTCCTGGGTTTATAATGGGGTCAATTTGGGCGGTGATAATCATTACCATTTCAAATGAGGGCTTTCTTCGTCCCACGGCTTTCTGAAACTCTTTTTTACGGAACCTACTAGGATTTCCTAGACTCCGCCCATCCATAGCAAAACTGGAAGATTGAAAATCTATCTAATACCTTCAGAAGCAGAGTAGTTCATAACTGAGCCTCCACTGAGATCACCTTTCTGTGAAAATATGGTGTATGACCTGATGATCTAGTTTGAAATTGCTTCCACGTTCTGTCCTTATAAGTTGCGGAACTCCTCAACGCCTTATGAAGCGGAGAAAACTGTTTAGAAATGCTCCAGTTGGTAGACTTACAGTCACTTCTAAGTGGACTGCTCTTGTTGTTAAGCAAGTGTACAAACATATGTACATTCCTTCATTCATTTTTGATTCAAATGTCCCCATGAAATCGCATCCAACATCTTGAATTGTCATCGTAATTACCAGCAGAACTGGTGTACACTTGCTTAACTACAAAAGCAGTCCATTTAGAAGTGACTGAAAATCTATGAACCGAAGCATTTCTAAACAGACCGTGAAACTTTTTGTTGAGTAGCAAATTTCCAATTATCTCCTTAGCTGTACGTGATGGTTGTGGAGTCTAATATTTTTGTCATACTAAAACAGCTTATGTTCTCTGCCAGCACAGGCATTTTTGATGTGAACGGCTTGTTTGATTATGGTGGGATGGGGATATAAGTAGGAATTTCTCGTAGCATATGGGAAGATGGCGTTTTGAATTCTAGATTCAAATTCGGATTATTACCAAGTTGTCTCTGATGAATTTCTGATTTAGAGATCTTTTTGAGTGCCTTGTAATCGACTTTTTTAAATGTATTTCTGCTATAATAAATTTTTCACACGATCTCAGACTAGCAGCAAAAATTTCTTCTGCCGATTCAAATTCTCATATGCTTTGTAGCATTATTTGTAAGCTTCCTTTCGCATTACATTTCTCCACCCATCTGACTGGAAGTTTAGCAACAGTTGTCAATGTTCGCAAGGCTTTCGTCAGGCTGCAGAATCTTGATAAATCGATTGTTGCGGATGTCGAAGAGGTCATCTCCTCAATAATGCTGTAATGTACAATTTTGCTTCCATTTTCTGTGTAATCTGTGTAATCTGTGTCTATGTCGCTTATCAATCATAACGGGCAACCGTTTAAGTCATCAACAAGCCAACGTAGTTCACGAATCCATTCGTGATCGTGTGTATGGGCTACAGTTACACCGCGTGTTCCCGCATCTGCAGGATTTTTATGTGTTTTTACATAACAAAAATTAACTATCAGACCATTAAATGTCAAAAATTGCCGCATTTTTGCTATACTACCCGTCTTGTTAGTAACAAAAATGGAAGGTTGCGTGAAGATTTTGTCCATGTGCGATCTCACTGTCAGTGATCATGCTCACTTCCGTAAACATATTTTTTGCAACCTCTGTTATTGTGGTGGCCAGGCGCAAAGTTAATACAATACCTACTAGTTCCAGTCTTGGTATTGTTTGAAAGGTCTTTTTAGACACAAGTCTAACCTTGCCGCTAGTCAGTTGTGTGACTTGATTGCTCTCTTCGCACCTTAGATATGCGCATACTGCTATGGCGACCATACTTGCATTAGCAAAGACCCAGAGTGAGGATTCATCAGCAGCAATATGTTCACTTATTAAGCGACGAGGTACGGTAGTCGATACATCGTTAACCTCTTTTAAGGCCACGTTCCATTTGTTGCGTAAATCTTCTGGTACAATTCCACTGTATGCCAATCGCATAGATCTCTCGCAGCGATTTAAGAAGATTTAGATTTGAGATTTTTTTAGCGATTTAAATTCAATTAATAATGGTGCTGTTATCCCCAAATGATCATACACTGAATTGAGTTGACTCACAATATTTCATTTCGTGAGTTTCTCTTCAAAGGTGAATTTTGTCTCTACTGAGAACTTTTTTTTTCTATGTCGTAATTAACACCCAAGAAGTTCATTTTGTTTCCTGGTAGTCCATTCTCTTTAGAGATAGTAGCATTTACTTCTGTATTGTTCGATATGAATTCTCTCAAGTTAAAAACAACTTCGCAGAGATATTTTTGGCTTCTTTGTACTTCGAAATGGCTTCGTCTACAGAATTTGCTTGAAACATGATATATCCACTTTCAAATTTCTGGCTATTTTTTTTGATAGCGGAGTATATTTCAAATTGAGAAACTTTAATATTATCAAGTTTAAAATGTTGGGAGATGCGGTTATTCAGAATGATAATCTTTCGAATCTATAGTGCGTAATGTTTTCCGTGGTTGTGTTACTTCTTCCATCCATAGGAATCTGCAAAAATCCTTATGAGGATTTTGAAGCTGTATTTGACTGAATGCTGCTTTATGTCACAAAGGACTACTATTTCGGAAAGTCGACTGGAAATTAGAATGTCGTGAATTTTGATTGAGGGAAATATTTCCTTCCTGTTTGGATGACGCGTCAAAAACGATTCCGAGTGATTTTGGTTTGTTCAGTTTCCATACTCCAGAATGTGGCATATAATACATACTGCAGACGTCTTCAATCATGATTTCAACTTTTTCAATAATATCTTTTTCAAGATATTCAATAAAGATTCTGCAATACTATTCTTTTAAAACTGGGTTCATGACCAGCTGATGGTACAGAGATACAAGTCTGCGATGCGCAGTTACATAATTGTCGGAGAGATCAACACTGTTGTTTTGTAAATGAAATGGTGCGGTTACGTAGCCATTTTCGAACGAAATTGTTTTTGAGTATTCTCTGAAGTAGTGGTAAGCAGTGTCGGTACTTTTTGCAGTGTCCGTACTGATGCCTAATCCATCAAGTTCGAACATTTTTTGCACAATTTCTTCTTCTGATCTTACGTTTACTAACGTTAGACCATATGTCATACTTGTTTGATCATCCGCAAATTGTGGATCTTGCCCTCGCCCATTTATGCTGAAAATGGTTTGTGAAATGTGTAATTCTAAAGCGTGGCAGCTGTCTAATATAAAATTGTAGTAGTAATTTAGTCCTATTGAAATGTGGGAATTTTGAACTCTTGGGTTGCAAATGTACAGATCTTTATTGCGTGAGAACTATTTATCTTCCTTTGTCAGTTTAAACGGTGGAAAACCATTTGTACTTGTTGGCTTTGTTTAAATCTGAAATCGAACTTCATCACCGAATCCTGTCAGAATTTTGAGCTGTACAGTTGTTGAATTTCTCAATGTGTCCTCCTATGCCGGACACAGTACACAATTCCGTAGGGAGAGCATGTTTTGTTGCCATTTCTTCTGTTATGAGCGTTTTTCGCGCTCCAGTATCAAAGAAGAATAATACTCTTTCAAATTGTCTTGTTTTGTAACTTTAAATGTTTCCTTCTGCTGTCATCAGCGCGATTTGTTCTTTGAGCCGGTAATTGCGATTGTGGTATTCCGAACACTTGTCTGCTATGTTTGGACCGCTTGACAGACACAAACTTTTGTTGTGAGCCTTGCCAAAATGTGGGGCAATCTTGTGATTGTTCGAAAGATATTTGCAGCAGTTTTTTTTTTGACAATATTTCGTTCAACTTGTACTTCTGTAACTGTTCTGCAGTAAGCAGAGGCGTGATCCTGATTTCCGCAAAACACACGCGTTTTGATTTTCTTCTTACTCTTACACTGTTATTCTTATTCCTCCTACCATAAGAGTTACTACAGTTGTAATATCTTCTTACTATTTATTGTCGTCCCCGGTTAGGTTTAATTTCTCCGAGTGAGGCTGGTATTTTGTCAACTGTGTTTGCAGCGACTCAGCGCTGAACTTGATTGGTTTCCTGTGGGAAGTAAGAGGCATTTTTACCTATGTAAATTTGACTTTTTCTGCGAGTTTATTGCGTAGTTGTTTATCATTTTTTAGTGTCTGATCTCTAGGAAGATATTGGACGGTAACTGAGTGGTTTTCTCAGTTATTTGAGCTCTTTTTTTGGCTCTTGATTTGTCCTGATCTCTATAAATGAGAGGAGGACTTGACCTACCGTGACCTCTCTGAATGAGACGGGCTTTTTGGAATATTCCAGTTCTTTGGGCTATTCTTTAGCTCTTGAATTGTCCTGGCCTCTAAAGAGACCGGACGCCAGTTAGTTTGGCCGATGCACCAAAAGGATGTATAGCGCCTTTGTAGAAGATTGTTCAGTGGAAATCTTTATCAGTGATAAGATCTTTGATCCGAATAACAATAGAGTACTGGAAGACGGTAGCGCCAATACACACACTAACTGAGATCAGCTGGCATGCTGCCTCTTATGTAGTACGCCAACAACGACAACAAGAGTACACTTATTAGAAACCAGTAGAGTAAATACAGAATAAAGTGCTGTGTTTGTAGAACAATATTTCTGAGTAGGTTTCATCCCGTTTCCAGAATAGAACAGTCAATTTTTTCCTAGAATTTGGTATGCAAATCATGAAATTGAAGATCAAAGTCACGGAAATGGGACTCTGAGTATTATGTATCTAGCGATCCTTGGGTTATATCTGAAGTTACTAGTCAATTTTGTTCAGCTTTATTCACCTTTGTAAATTTTGATCGATTGCAAAATCAGGTACGGCAAAGGCAAACGTGAATAGAACAACGTACATAGGGAGGCAGAGTCTCTCTCTTATGAGTTGGATTTTCAATTTGATTAGTTCGCGTAGCAGATAATAAGAAATGACTATCTTGAAAAAATATTATTCTGTGAACATAACATTCTCTTCTGTACTCACTCTGTTCTTTAGAAATATACTATTCAAAGTAGTATCACCACAGTAGCTCGATATGTGGCCTAACGTATCTGCCGAGCCAGCGCACCTAGCTGATACAGCTGAATTAAAGGTTGACGCAGTCTGTGACAAAGTTTTGAATGATATAGAATCTTTACAAATTGACATCATTCAATTGCTCTCTTTATCCTGAAAAATCGTATCTACTTGATAACAGAAGAGATACAAATTGTTGAAAAGATTGCAAAAAATAAATCCTTTGTAGAAGCCCAAAAAAAATTCAATGTTCAGCTTCAAAAGTGGCAGCAGCTAGACCATAACAGAAAAAATAACAGAAAAGTGATTATATGTTGCGAAACGTTCTGTAGAGCTCTATGCCGGCAGAAGGCACGGCTCAATTGTTAACTATTTGCGAACGTCCAAAAATCAAACTGATTACGGAAAACACCGAAGTTGTAGTTTTCACTGCGGGAAACAGAAAGCTCATTCAACTAAAAAACTAAGGAGCAAAAGTATCCCACAATAAGTGGTTTTCTTGCATATTTTCATGCATATTCTTGAGTTGAAACATGTCACTCTAGTCAAATTTTCAACATTTCCAAAGTCACGGAATTATTTGTAGCTGTGAGAAGAACCAAAACGGTTGCAATGACCTGTACATTAGCACTATGTAAATAGCATTTCAGTGTTCAAACAGTCGTTTTTCGTCAAGAGCAACATATCTTTGGAACGTAGTTATCTTGGAGTCAGCCCTGCTAATATGTAGCCAAAGGATTTTTTTAGAAACTGTTTGAACGCTAATTTTGAGACTACTTATTGAACAGAATCAATCGATCTTTTGCTCACAAATCTATTGTTATCCTGATATAACGACTAAAATCAAATTGGGACGAATGGTTGAGAAAAAAAGTTTGAAAAAAGATTTGTGGAAGAATTATCAATCTTTCTGCACGAGAATTCTTTAGAACATATTGCTTTTTCTAAATTAATAATTTTTGAAATATAATATAATATGATATATAATATAATATAATATAATATATAATATGCCGCTTTGCAGAACTGCAACTCCTGGTCGTTCGTTCCATTTGCTGCTTGCTATAAAATTAATCAAGATAGTCTTCTTGCATTTGACAAGAATAAAAATATATTCGGACTTCATACTATGAGGTGAAGAAGCAGTGCTCAAAAAAAGAAAACAAGACAGAGTGTGGCCCTCTCTGTACTTTTCTCTAGCCGAACAGGGAAAATCTCCCACTTTTCATTCGCATTTTTTCCTCATAGCTGCTGTAAAAAAATCGGAAATAGACGTGCCCAAATTTATTTACTAGACTGGTGGTACATAAGAAATAACCAGTAGAGTTTTTGCAGTCTTGCATGGTGTTGACCAGTCGTGAACTAAAGGTCAAGTGAAAGCAGTCACATTGTAAAACCAAGCCACGCTGATAAGACACCACTTGGTGAACATATTCAATTAGTCGAGGTCAAAGTTGTCCATGGTCGCACGACGTCAACCAGCGGAGTCAAACGAGATTTGCGTAAAAACCATTTTTTGAAAGCTTATAACCCGGATGCCGGAACAGAAGCTCTTGGTTCCTTGGTTTTCCCCAAATAATCGGTTGTTGCTGTCGCAACAAAAAAGTGCAAGAGGAGCAAGAGATACTCCAAAAATTGTTACAAACTTTTTGCTGATACTTCTCTTTAAGTTGTCGACGTAATGATGCGATAAGTCCGCTGCTTAGGGAATCATTGAAGGATAAAGTTTTTGGTGTTAATAAGTCCGACTGGCAACTTGATAGCTTTAATTCAGGATTGTTTTCGCATTTCCGAATATGTATGTGATCAATACAATGACCTAACAGAGCCAGCCTATGTATCAAGAAAGTGTTTTGTCCTCAAAGACAAGTTTGCTGCTTTTATCGACACTGGAGGGAGATGGAAGGATTGACCAGCTCACAGGAGTTTCAGACCAACGTTCGCGCACTCGCGGTGGAGCCTCTTACCAATCACCTTGATTTTGTCACAAACTCATTCTCCATAATTAAAGTTCTGATCCATCTTGGAGCTTAATTTATGCTCATGATCAATGTGTTGCTGTTTCAAACGTAATACTGAATCAGCCTTATTCTGCTGTTTCCTCATCTATTTTTACAAAGAGAACCTGGACGCACATCGATTAGAAAAATCAAATCGTTCACAGTTCACAGCACAAGCTGCCTCAAACGCTGAAGCGTCGAAGTGACTGTTAGCAAATGTTGATATGGTGAAGATAAGGAAGACCGAAGTCTTTCTTCTACAGTTGCCGAAAGATTATCGGAACAATCGAAGATAATTCCAGTGAAACTAAATCGAAATGTTTCAAAGAAACTCCGGAGGACTTTCTCTGCATTTCAGGTGAGGCGAATTGGATAGATGAACAAGTCCGACAAGCAAAATATACAAAGTGAATAAAAATCTGAAGAATTGTTTAATAACCTCATTCTCTGCAATTTCCTAACATCAGGAGAATATCACAGTGATTAGCGGTCTGAAGAAAATGGTTGAAGATCACTAAGAACTGTAACTCTTTTATCCAATATTGTTCGACAAGAAAAGGGACATAACAAATTTCAAGCACAAAAAGTGAGAATAAATGTCCAGAAGCATTTTAGATGAAGAAAAAGAGTGCTCTTACTCCAGCGAAGAGCGAGTATCAAATTTGTCTCATCCATTGTACTCAACGGGCATTTCTTTCGAGTTATTTTTGTAAAAACATATCCTATCTAAATCCAATCATAGAAGCATTCTACGAAGCAGAGATCGTCAACTCAGGAAACTCAAAATCTTGCAATTGTAGAGTGTCCAATGATGTTTTTCTGTGACAACAGTGGTGACTGTAAGGTGTTTGTTCTGATTTAAAAAGTTGAATTTTAACAGCGTTATGGCAATTCGATATTCGAATGCTGAAAACATCGACATTTTTTCGGTTTTTTCCCCTGAATTATATAATTGAACGACGATAGTTCCTGTGTTTTGGTTCAGCTGGCTATCGTTGGTTTTGTGGACAAACTGGATGCGAAAAAGAAAAAACATAATCGGAACTTGGACCAATCACTAATGCAAAGGAACTCTGAACAGCAATGGTTATCGAGACTTCAGAGAAATCATTTCTCCGAAAGTGGGAATAGTTCCGTCTTCATCTTGAAAACAAAGTTTTTGAAGCAAACCTTTTCAGCTGGAGGAAAGAATGTTCTCATTCCAGTAGTACCATCACTGATCGGAGATGTTGGAAATTCAGAGAGAATGCGTCCAGGTGAAGGTTGCTGGAAGCAACCTCGAGTAGAAGGTCCCATTTCTGTCAATGGCGAACGAATTGATGAAGTAGGTCCCCTGAAGTTTTTTCATTACAAATTTTTTGCATAGCGTACTAGACATATAGAAGTTTCTAGAAGTTTCCGAAAAAAAAACATTCTGTACAGTTACCTGTATCAACAGGCGAAGATCTCAACAGCTCCTCCTTATAAAATCTTTCGGAAAGACTACTGATTCCCTTAAGTTTCGAGTCCACTACAGCAAGCAGACATTTGATTAAATTGAGATACTACTTTTTTGAACTTAAAAGTTGGATCTCATTGCAAAAAAAAGAAAGAATTATGATATAAGATTTGAGGCTTTAGGAGAATCTCAATTCATTTCTCAGAATTCTTTTTTTTTAAAATCGGTTTTCGTTTTCATACTTTGCTATGAACCAAGAAAGCTAAGGATTCTTCTAAGCATTTAAGCGCCACCTTCATTACTGCTTTGAGAGTAAAGGTCGCTGATCACATTTGTACATTTGGAGGTGAATAGTAAGGGTTAAAATGTTCAGCGCTGATCAATCCCTTAGCGATGCAGCAGCGCGTTACACTTTAACCAGTCCGAACGTCCGACTAACGCCGGACATCAAACTTGTTGTACTGCACACTCCACTCGCCATCTCTGACGAACAGAAATAAAAAATAGTGACATTTTCTGTAAAACTAAATTGTATTTTTTTCGAACCACACTTTCTTCGTTCTTTTTTTCAAAGAAATTTGAGTATTGATGAAATGATAATGTAATGAAATGATGATTCCACAGGGTTTTTTCTGAACGCGTCAGTACTATATTTGAAGAGTACTCAAACTTCAGTTTACATCTATGTTCTTTTGCTACTGCCAAAATTTGGAAACATTTTATTCGAAGTTCGTATGAGTTTTCTTCTTCTTTTTCTCTACAATTAGCATTGAATGATGTATTAACATGAAATGACCTGAACCTCATCATCGAACTGACAAAGATGGGGTTCCAAGCCACATTACATAAGCCCCTCTTAATGGTTCCTGGCACCAGTGCAGCAACACGACATCGTGGGACTCGTCTAGCTGCTTTCTCGAACTTCGTTGCACACGCGTTCACACAACCACACGTGACAGAATAAGCCCGCTATCATATAGCATGACGGGTCTATATGATGACTTCCCAGAATTTAAGAACTAACCGGTGTACCAAGTCAGTATCATTATTTTAGCAAGGTTTGGTAACAAGTAGTTTACACCAGAGACTCAAAACGCTTGCTTTGTTAGAGGCGGTTTCGAATTATCAATCGCTCCGATATATATCATGATATATAATAACGGGCTAATTTTGTCATTTTGTCACGTGTGTGTGTGTGTGTGTGTGTGTGTGTGTGTGTGTGTGTGTGTGTGTGTGTGTGTGTGTGTGTGTGTGTGTGTGTGTGTGTGTGTGTGTGTGTGTGTGTGTGTGTGTGTGTGTGTGTGTGTGTGTGTGTGTGTGTGTGTGTGTGTGTGTGTGTGTGTGTGTGTGTGTGTGTGTGTGTGTGTGTGTGTGTGTGTGTGTGTGTGTGTGTGTGTGTGTGTGTGTGTGTGTAAGAGAAACGAAATTGAAAAAAGGGGTGCGACGGGCGTCAAGTTGTTAGTTTGGTAAATAGGATGTTTCATTGCCGTGGCCACTGGGCACCTTGCTTTTCACCTTTACGGCTCCTCCGCGTGTCTATTTCCTTCTTCGTTTGCCTCAAGTTGGTAGCATGCTTTCCTCAGAATGTGGAAACATGCATGCAAACGGCTGCTTAAATAGTAGCGGACAGTGTACATGATCTGACGTGGAACGTTTTCTTCATCAGTAGGATAAAGTTTTTCACGTCATTTTGTGCTAAAACATAACTGATTGATAACTCTTGGAGGAAAACAGGAGGAAAGCCCTAATTTCGAGTAATACTTTCAAATTGTGTCTACATTATATTGGTATCGACGGAGCGTTTGAAGCTGAAGATTGAATATTCCCCAAATGTAGAAAACTATGAATTTTTTTGCCTTTATTTATAATAAAAAAGTTGAAGAAAGATTGTTAGAAATACACAAGTCTAATTTCACAGAAAAGGGCACTAGTATTGATTTTCGTTGATCAGTGAAGGGGAGCGAAGCGGACACTAGAAAAAGTCTGAAGTCCGACTTTAGCCGGACGTTGGGACTGGTATATATATGTATCCTTAGACTGAATATCCATTTGTAGAAGATATTGCTGTGCATCTAATGGGGAATGAAAAGCGTACTCTATAATGCATTGTTCAAGCCCGGTGAATCCGTCATTGTTGATCACTGCGGCAATCTGCGTATTGGTCGCTTTGAGCGAGAAAAAAAAGCACCCGAGGAGACACGGCCGTACACTGGCCATGCAACGCGATATGTCATATTATTGCATGTCAGTAAATGTCGACTTGTCGATAAAAGAAACAATTTTTCACCTTGGCTGAAATGTTGTTTAGCCTGCAACATACTTATCTAATCCCGCCTCTTCGCTTTATTATCTATTTGGGTTCCTAAAGCACACTGTGTCTGCGGCCGTCCCTTATATATAACTAGGGTCAAGCGTGTAGTTGGGAAAAAACCTTCCTGCAAACGTGTCCATAGAATACCCTCCAGAAAACGATCCCTTCATCTCTATCTCATTTCCAGTATAGCCGCTCGTATAGAAATGAAAAATAAGTTATAATAAACAGACTTAAACAAGTAAATTGGAAGCTTAACATATAAATCGAAATAACATAGTATAGGAAATATTAATAAATAGTACTATAATATATATTAATATAAAGTGCTGCGAGTAAAATAAAGATATATTAGGTTGAGTCGAAAGTTCTCGGACAAATTGACAATATTTTTATTTACTTTGCAATTTTCAAACGATAACTGTAAATCATTTGAAGTATGCCCCATTGGCATCGATGGTCTTCTGCCAACGTCTAGGCAGATCGTAGATGCCTTTGCTCCAGAACGCTGGGGACTGTTCCTTGAAGAACTGCTCGAGTACCTTTTTGATGTCGTCGCGGGTTTGGAAGTCTTGATCATCCAGATGATGTTGGAGATAGGGAAAAAGGTGGTAATCCGAGGAAGCCAGGAAAGAATAAAAAAACCTTTCTGGTGTGTACGTCGAGTTTAGGGATGTCTTCTGCATCCGTACCTTTGTCAACCCACCGGACACGCCGGTGAATGTTAGAATAGGAAATCCACTTCTCATCCCCGGTGACTAGGTGCTCAAGCCAGGTGTGAGTGCGCTTGAGCGTGAGGAGAGAAAGTGCTGTATCAGCGCGGCAGTCCATCTCATATTGCGTCAGAGCATGTGGTACCCATCGACCTAGTTTTCGCACCTTGCCGATTGACTTCAATTCGCGAACAACTGTGGTTTGACTCACCCCAAGAGCGACTGCCAGGTCGCGAGTGGTTTGATACGGGTCGGCTTCCCCCTGTCTCCGCATCAAGTCGAAATCCAACTCCATCGGGTGTCCCAAACGGTCTTCATATTCGATGGAATAGTCACCCGAAGCGAACTTTGAGTGCCACTTGTAGACTGTACTTCTAGAGGGGGCGTGCTCCTCGTAAACTTCCTTCAGACGTCTATCGATATCCGCAGGTTCTTGGCCAGATAGATGGAGAAAGATTATGACGTTGCGGAGGTGGAGTGACGACGGCTTGAAATTGCGCGGCATGGTGGCAGGAAAGGAACTAGCTCAGTGTAATTGTTAACCTACACTTTGAAGAGAATTTTGTATTCTATCAAACGGTAGCTAACGCATCCATTTTTGTAGCTCTTTGCTGAGTAATGATCTCTAGAAGTCATCACTACCACTTTGTCCGAGAACTTTCGACTCAACCTAATATAATAAAATAGATGCACCGCCGATAGCTCACTGTAAGGATTAGAAGTGTGTTAGCACATATGTGCACATATAAGTTGAAAACGTAAGGAAACTCTCAAACCCTCGTGTATTCAACGACACGGCTCTTCCTTTGGTTGTGATAACAAGCGGTCGAGAGTTCGATCTCGGCCGAAATTTTTACATTTTTGCAAAGTGGAGAAAACAACTGATATCGAAGCAGAACGCATTCTAGAAGCATTTTCCCACTTAAGTTTTAACACACAATTTTACTCATTGACAGTGAATACAGAGGATGAATAGTTCGATCCCCGCCAGAATTGTGATTTTTGCGAGACATAAAAAAATTGCTGAGAAGAATATTTCACTGCCAATTCTCCTGCAATTGTGTTATCAACGTTGTTCTGCCTCTATAGGTGTTATTTAGATGTCACTTTAGCGGTTAGTCGAGGCCTTAATTGGAAATTGCTGCTACATTGGTCGGATTTTGTTAGGTTGAAGTAAATAGAATATTGGACTGAAGAACGAACGGAGGAGGACAAGGGTTCTTTGTAAAGGATGATTTGCGCTATAAAAATGCCTTTTTTAGGGACCCTCTGGTTTTTTTTTTGAAAGCTAGTTGAAAAAAGTTGAAAATTCTCGGTTCGGTTCCATATTTTGGTAGAGCATCAAAAGTTGCCCTCAACTGCAACTTTTGGTCTCTGTAGCTGTTGTGGTTCTCTGAAAGGTAGTCGAGAAAACTCGAAATTTTGAAGAAAAATTTAGAATTTTTGTCAACTAGGTTTCAAAAAAACTAGTAAGGCTAGAAGCACCAACACTTTATAGGAATATAGAAGAAGTCCCTCTTTACAATTTCACAGAAGTTTTTCTTTACATAAAATTTACCTTGAGCGTTGTTATTCAAAAACTCGTGAGGCTTACTTTTTTCTAATTTTTTCGCTAATCCCGCTTGTAGATGTCTTTTTTCGCTTAATAGTAGGCTCGAAATTGTAAGTGATTATATAAAAAGTCATCTTGGGTAGATAATGTGCTCTTCACCCTTTCTAACGCTAAACAGAAATCTCACTTCTGTTATGAATTGATCCTCGACCGTAGAAGACAGTCCCGACACCCCCTGCTGAGCAATTCTCAACTCACACTTGACTATGTGCTTAACGTTTTTCACAGGAAACTTTGTCGCTTCTCAATTGCGGTTTTCTTACAAAAAGGAAATGCGAAAACTATATACGGGCTAAAGTTGTAGTAAGTAGAGAAAACTAATCAGATAACTGGCATTTCATAGGAAGGAAACGTTATTTCTCAAAAAAAAAAAATCCTGGAAACATTTGCACCCACCTAACACCTCGAGGAAGGTGCAGAATTTTAGGTTGTTTTTGCGCAGCAGAATTTCTCGTTCTCACACAACAGGCTGATTGCTTTTCATGTGTGTTAATGTACATTTCGTATGCTACTAGTTGCGTCAAGTAAGAGTGAATACAAGTGATAGAGTTCAGAACTAAACGTGAGAATGTTATTTGTTGGGAGTGCATAGGCTCGAAAAATATTGTAAGGAAAATTACGTTATACTATTACAACACTTCCTGAGTTAGATCATGACAGGAAGGAAGCTGTCGTGATCTGTCAACTACAACGAGAGATTGCACAAAAATGCACTCTGATGAGCTACTTGCTTCGAGATGTCTGAGACTTCGTTTTTTCATTAGCAATGAGTATTTGCAAGTTGATGTAATGCAAATATGTTCCAGCTACTTTTGGTCGCTTATAATTTTTAATGCGCGAAATGAGGGGCGGTTCACTCTCCACATTCTACTGCTCTTTTTCGAGAGGACTTAGATGTGTTGTGTTTTTAAAAATAAATGTCGCGTGATGATTCACTGTCGTTATTGTGGTGAACTGGATAAGTGAATTAATCAACAATGTCTTAGGCTATACAATTACTTTTATTACATGCTAGTTGCCTCACACAGTCTTAATATAAGGAGGAGACGTACTCTGATTATCTAATATTACAAATAATATACGAGTGTCTGTTGTTTCAACACTTCCTGCTATGATGAGCTAAAACCATGCGTCTCCGTCTTGAGTTGGCTCAGTAGGTCGGGCTGTCGGGGTTGTCGAATCGACATCGGTGAGGATATGTTGGATCCTCGGTTCTAATGGATCCTTGGCAGAAGTTTATTGTCCTTTTCTTTTGTGAATATTTCTTCCCAAGGTGTCCCCTAGACTTTCGGCAAGCCTGTTTGACTGTGAATGGAACAAGTCTCCTCAATTTCGTGCTCGTCGTAGAATTCCTGATGCTCAAGCTCAAGTGCACAACTCTAGATAATGCGGAAATATTGCATCTACCAGCCTGAACGTCCGGCTAAAGCCGGACTTCAGGCTTATTTTGGTGTTCGCTCCGCTCGTTTTCACCGACAAATAAGAAATAGCAGTAGCGGCATTTTTTTGGGGGAATTAGAATAGCTTTTTCATCAAAACTTTATCCATTTTGTTTACCCGAAAACTTAAGTATAGATGAATGATTTTATGGTTTTTCTTTAAACTCTCAGTTCTATATTTGGAGAACAATCCAGCTTGATTTCACGTTTATGTTTCTCTCAAACCTCCACAATTTGAAACATTATTCGAAGTATGAGTCTGCTCCGTTCTCAGCTATTAGCAAGAATGATGAGCTATTATGGAATGACACGAATATCACTATTGTACTGATAAAAAATAACGTTCTACGTCAGATCGCGTAAACTGTTGGTTACTATGTATTGCATTTAAGCAGTCGTTTACACGTGTGTTACCTCCTTTTGAAAAAGGATGACAACAGCGTTAGGGAGACATGCTGGGAAATAGATATGTGAAGGAACCATGGAAACCCATTCTACTGTGTTGAGGCTCCCGCGCACTCCGACGCGAGGCAACCCGTCTCTCCCCCTCTAGCTTTCTGGCACCGGCGCACCATTTCAACTCCGTGCTACCCGCCCCACTCCATTTTACAGCTATCTGGCTTCGGGGAACGAATTCGACGTCGTAGTACACGTCTCACCCAATTTTACCGCGTTGAGGTTCCAGCGCACCAAACCGACGCCATAGTATTTGTCTACCTCTGAGGAATTTCTTGACTGAGACACACGCATACACAGATGCAAACACGTGGCAGAATAAGCCCGTTATTTACAGCATGATAGTTTGCAATTTTGGGAGTATACATTCACATAAATGTTTATTTACTCTCACTAACATATGAGAGAAACTAACTTGCCTTATCAAAGCCAACATTGTGTGTAGAGAGTTTTGGACAATGGTGAAAAGGTAGAGCGCTCGCCTATCAGGTGCATGGCGATGGTTCGGCACCCCATCGGTGCAGATTTTTGCATCATTATGAAGTATTTTTGTGACACACAGACAAGCATATATATATATATATATATATATATATATATATCTCATATACAAACATATATATGTACGGGCTAAGCGCGTTATTATATATAGCATGATATTCCACATCATCTTCTTTCGTCCTAATATGTGTGCCTGTGGTTTGCGGTCAATTAAAAATCCCACCTTCTTGGTCACATCCGACATCTTATCTAAGGCCAGTACCTTTAACCTTGGTTCAAATTTGTCAGCAGCAAGACTAAGGCGCGCATTTCTCCGACAGGTGAACACAGACAGTCTCGCATTTTTCCATTCTATCTGAAGAGAAATTTCATCTTCAGGGACATGTTTAGAAATCACGCAACTGACGCATCTCCACCACAAAAGCCCCATTGTCGATCGGTCCGCGAACACGAGTCTAACTACTATTTGCATGCGGTAGCCTTAGGAAGCATTAATCATCCACTTATAATTTTTTGGGATCAATTGTATGCCTTTTCTGCTCTCCTTTTGAGGCTATCTCTAACTAATAACATTTTCTCGACTGTACTTAAAACCTTACTTTGCACAACGAGCGTTTCGTTTATTGCCCAAAATTCTGGGAAACTTCGGTCAACGAGCGTTTCGTATATTGCTGTAATTTAATTATATGTAGTCTTCAGCAGTTTGAAAGTATATTATTGGAATTTAGTGGCCAAAAAAGCTCACACTCTGTGTACATTGTTCGGTCTGGGAGATCGCGAACAACTTCGTCACAAGAGGACCGAAAGAAAAAATTTTGGTCAAATTAAATTTTTGAATTTAGGTTTTTTTTATTTGAGGTAGGTTTGCCTTACAAAACGGTCACTGCTGTTTTTCCTATAGAGAAAACTCTCGGCTACAATATAATTGAGGATGATTTGCCTTGCGCTGAGTAACTTTGGGTTATTGTATTTTATCCAAGATCACACACATTTCGGCGCGCGAGCAAAAATTGTGATTTTGGCATGTTCTCCCACTCCAAAAAATCGGGACGGCGTTTCAAAAAATATAAAAAAAAATCACACGTATCGAATAGAAGGATTAAGGAACCCTCTTAAATTAGAAAATTTGGTCATCTTGTCTAGCTTTTCCTCAAATCCGTGCTCTGAGCAGAAAATCCATGAGCATTAACTACTACCCTCCATCATCAGTGCTGATGAGTCCGAATTGCACGCGTTTTATGAGCAGGTGGAAGAAGTGATCCGCAACGATGAGTCCTTCTACGCCTTCGTTGTCGAATACTTCGAACCAAAACCAACTAGGTAAGGACACAGAAGGGTATTATATTATCGAAAGATATGGATTTGGGAACCGGAATGAAAATGACAGACGTCATTCCAGGCTGGGGTGTTCCACTCCATTTTTATAAAAGTTCTTTCTGTGAATATGGGAATGGCCCAACAGAACGAATCAGGCGAATATCGGCCACATACTCACCAACCGGAGGTGGTGTGTATTTGAAGTTTCGGCAGTGCCATGCTCTTGCAGTGGTTCTGATCACAGTCCCTTTCAAGCGAAGATACGACTTGGCTGCAGGATGATCTGTTTGCGGCAATGAAGAAGAAGAGAAGTCGTTGCAAACTCGACGACTCCATGTCTCAAGGCATTTGCACATCGATGAGTATCCAGTGGTGGACCTTCCAGAGATTACGAAATTGAGTTTCAAAACTACGCACTTGGATCGAATTCCGAAGGCCACCAGTGAATTGTTGGAAAAATAGATTTTTATACTTAACGAACGGATCACGCATTGAGCAGTTGGTGGCAACCACCAGCGGCAGAAAGGCCTTGCAGACGTATCATTCGAAGCAAAGGCAGATGAGAATAGTGAAAGCAGTACGAAGACGGTCGTGTCTAAATAAGTCTCACCGGGAATATAATATTCTGCTGACCTTGTGAGCCCTGCTGAAGAAGAACGGCATTCGTAACTTTCGTCATTGTGAAAAGGAAGTGATCATGGGTTGTTTCTATTTGAAACTTTCCGCTCACCAATGCCTATGTTAAGATCGTACACACCCGCAGGTAACGAACCACCCCGGATTCTTCCCTCGAAAGTGCGAGTTGTAATCAACACCATGAAATCTGGCACAGCTCTCGGGCTTAATTCCATGTCGGCAGGCTTTTTCTTCTTGGCGTCCACTCTCTCCAAATAGCAGTGCCCATGACGTCTTATCATCGGAAAGAAAGAATTCTACATCAGTGAAAAGACTTGCGAACTGTTCTTTTTCATGAGAAAGGCGACCGTAAGGACTTCTGAAGTTACCGTCCAATATGCCTGCGGTCATCTTCAAAAACTGGCGAGATTCTGTCAGGATTAACCCGCATCCAGACCGCGCCGAGCGTTATAAAGTTTGACCTAGAACATCGCCTTCCCTTTCTTCTAACTTAAGTCGATCATGAAGAAGCTTTCAACAGCGTAGGATAGAACGCAATACTGTCAGCACCGGTCGACCAAGGTGTGGGCGCGTCGTTTGTGAAGAAATAAGCTTAGCTCGAGAACATCTTGAAGGAAGAACTGAATAGAAGGATGAGAGAAACGTGGGCAGCAGTCGTACCCGTCAGGGAATCTAAGGATCAACTGACGGACCGAAAACTCTGCATCTACCTGCTCGACTTGACAGTGTTATCAACTGCCGCTGTCTTGAAACACGCTGGGAACTACTGCGCATTTGGTTCTTCCTCTGATGTGCGGAAACATAAGTGGCCTGATATATTCTTAGTGCTAGGCTTTAGGAACTATGTAATTTTCCCCTCCCTTTCACACAAAAAGGCAGCTACTTTGCTCCTTCTGTAAATTTTGATAGTTGAATGAATTAGTTAAAATCTCATCAAGAAATAAGAAATGGCCGAAATCAACCACAATTCTTCTTCAAAGGTGGTCAGGGACGAACCACCAATATCCTTCTTTACAAGCATATTTAAACAGCGAATGAACCAGATTATCTTGTTTTGTTTCCAGTGCTGTTCGCAACACGTCTTGTTCGACTTCCTTAACTTTCCGTCTTTCCTTGGCAAGACCGCATGTTTTGTTTGGACGTTTGCTAGCAGTGCATTCAGAAACGACACAGTTTTGTAGAAAGCGGAGAAAGAGGATGGACTGCCTCTGTATGACAATCTTTTGTCTCGAAGAAAGTGTTTCCCTAGTAATTCGAACGGTCTTTGTTGGTACACTCCTTATGAGGGCGGAAGTTTGACTTTGCACTAATAGCTATGCTAAGGCTTAAGCATTGTCACTCACTTTACGCAAACATATCACGATAGGTCTGGGAGATCGCGAATAATTTCGTCATAAGGGGACCAAAAGAAAAAGTTCAGGTAATTTTGAGAAAAAAGGTTGCCCTAAAAAAAGTCACATCGCTGTTTTTGCTACCTCCTAGTCTTTTTACAATTTTAATGTAAAGAAATTTAAAATCCTCCGACTTTGTCCCATTTAAACCTTCAGAAAACCAGACGATCCGGAAAGGAAGAATTTTGCACATAGGGATTTTCTTAGACTCTCTATTCAAATATATGGGTAGTTTTTCAAAACGCCGTCCCATTTTTTGCAATGGAAAAAATCCCATTTTTCGCTCACGCGCCGAAAAGTGAGTGATCTTGAACAAAATCCAATAACTCGGAGTAACTTAGCGCGAAGGAAATCATCTTCCAGTGTTTTGTAGCCGAGAAATTTCTCTATCAGATGCTACATCAATCGATCTCCAGGGCCTCGCAGATGATTCAAATTTTCGATGGGACAAACATGGGAAAAAAGCCATTTTTTCCATCTCTGTCCCATCAAAATTCCAAAAAGACTAGGAGATGGGGAAAAAATAGCAATGTGAGTGTTTTAGGGCAAGCATTCTTCTCTTAAAAACTACCTGGGTTTTTTCTTTCGATCCTCTTATGATGAAGTTATTCGCGATCTCGAAGACCTAACAATGCGTGCAGATTCTGAGCTATTTTGGTCATTAAATTTCTGTCAAATTCACGTTTAAACTTCTGTAAACTACTTAAAATTAAGTTCTTCATTTTTCGAAGGTTGTTTAAAGCTTTCATCTCTTCTGCAAAAACTTGCCTCAGTGGGGTGTCGGACCCACGAGGTCTCATTGTCGCGCTAATCGCGGACCAAAAGCGACCTTGTACCTGCCCTGAGACGCAGGTGGATTCAGAGGATGGACTCCTGTTTTTGCTGTGCCAGGATCGGCTCATAATACTACCGTATCCCGCACGTCGGTCCGGCCAAAAGCCTGCAATCAAGTTACTGGGAGGTGCAAGTGAGGCGGTTTGGAGTCGCCTCCAACAAATTAGCTCCACTTGTCCACTCCGGGAGAATGGAAGTTCTCCCAAAACTCATGGGACTAGAGGCTTGCAACCTGCCCATGGGTTTTAAATTTTTATGCAGAACACAGTAATAGAAAAGGATCTCCTGTTTCCGGAGGAAATCTTGGTACGGTAGCGCCAGGAAAGACAGGGTTCCAGTAGTCACGTAGGCTACCAAAACGGAAAAGGACTAGGATGACGACATGTACTTACAACGCCCGAACGCTTTCATGGACCGGCCATGCAAGCGATCTGATGATGCAAGCCAGGAACTTTAAGTACGACGTCATCGGGCTGACCGAGGCGAGGCGACGCCACCCACTGAACGCCGTGTATGACACTGGAGAAGAGCTGTTCTTAGGAACATGCGACAGTAAAGGTGTTGGTGGAGTTTGTGTCCTTGTCAACGCGAATATGGCAATAAACGTCGACTTTTTCGAACAACGTACGCCCCTTATTGGACGTCCGCGGATGTGAGGATGTGGTTTAATGCCGGCTTTGATTATCTTCGTCGTTTACGCTCCAACATCAAGTTACGTAGGAGAAGAAGTCGAACCTTTCTATATGGACGTGGAGAAATTCTGCCAAGAAAATCATACCTTCTACAGGGTCATAATTGGTGATTTCAACGCCAAAATTGGTTCGAGGAGAACGCTTAAGAAAGGAAACGAAGAAACGCTCACGGCCTGAAGCGGAATGAACAGGGGTAGAGGCTCTGTGAGCTCATCATGACGACTAAGACCATACTTGGGAACACGCAATTGCAGAAGCTCTCCTGCCTACGGTGGACGTGGGAGTCACTCGATGGAGTGTAAAGTAATGAAATAGACTACATCAGCGTCAATAAAAGGTTCTGCCTGACGCACGTCGCTGTTGTGCCAGAGTTTTATGCGAGATCGGACCACCGCCTTCTCCGAGGCAGATTTTCGTTTAGTCGGAAAGAAGAGAAAGCCTCGAAGTTCAGAGAAAGAAGTCCCACAACTATCATTAACTAAGATTTCTGCGCTACGCTAACCGACTTTTGGGAAGATTTCGCAACGAACAACATCGACGAGGAACACGACCGACCTGTTGAACACCTTCACGACTGCGAAGGAAGACTGAGAGTTTTTAAAATCTCCAGGAAACGCCTGTTTCTTGGAACTTTCGTGCTGATACGCCAAGGTGGAGCAGCACGCAGGCAACCAAGAACTCACGTCCGAGCTTGGAAGGCTTTGCAGAGAGGCGATAAAGGAACACCTCAAAGAGGGAAGAGTAGAATTGCTGGCTGAACCTGCAGAGGCGGGATAGGGTATTCGTTATGCCCGTCGGAACTTCGCCAATCGCACAACAACAATGACTAATCTTCGGACCCCAGATGGAACAACTACAGCATCGAGAAGGGGGATGGAAAAGGTTATTCGCAACTTCTACTCAGATCTCTTCGACAGCCACGACCACTTGCCTCCTCACCATCTGAGGGAAGATGGACATGTCATTCCAAAGTTCCTGCCTTCCGAAGTCCGACCTGCCATCATGTCGGTGAAGAATCGTACTTCACTCGTCTCGACAGAATTAAGTCTGAACATCTGAAGCTCGTACCTCCGGTCCCCATCAACATACTGGCGAGACTCTTCACTCGTTATCTGTCGGAATGCGTCATCTGTCGGAAGGTTCCTAAGCAACAGAGACCAGCAAGATCGTGCTGTTGTATAACAAGGGGGATCCACAAGACATCGGCAGATATCGTCCAATCTGCTTACTGTCTCTCATCTACAAGCTCTTCATAAGAGTAATCCTAAACAGAATAGAAAGAACACTAGATGAAGGACAGCCATGCGGGCAAGATTTCAGGGTTCCGAATAGTGTTCAATACTATTGACACACAGTTTCAAAACTCATAGAAGTATCGCGAGAGTACAAGATGTCGCTGTGTCTCATATTCATCGATTTAAAGGCATCACCCCACGAATCTGGTGGTGCAGGTTTCAGGTAGGTTATGCCTACACGGAGTCGTAGATTATGGAGAGAAGGGTGATTCCGTCTATTTTTTCCTAATTATCGTTAAAAAAAAACGGCACGGAAGATACTGCTTCCAGCATTCCGGCGCGCTATTTTCTACAACAAGTTTCCACAACAACCAGCTATGGGCACGCGCCGCATCTTCCGGGCCGGTTTTTACGGTATTTAGGAAGAAATGGACGGAATCACTCTCTTCGCCACAATCTACGACCCCGTTTAGGAACTCTCCACCTGAAATCCGCACCACCCCAGGATTCGTAGGGTGATGCCTTTAAAGAAAGCCTTTGCTACAGTTGAGACCGAGGCGGTCATGGAGGCCTTGGACAACCAAGGCGTCCTTACTCAGTACCTAAAGGCACTTCATGAGTTGTATAGCTACTTCACGGCCAAAATTTCCCCATTCTACAATGATGCTATAATCGACGTGAAGAGAGGGGTTCGCCAGGGTGACACAATTTCACCCAAATTATTCAGTGCCACCTCGAGAACGCGATGCGAGGATTGGAATGGGATGACATAGGAGTGGAAGTTGACGACCGGCATTTACACCATCCTCGTTTCGCTGATAACATCATTCTTATAACAACAAGCAACGAACAACTACCACTTCTACTCTTATCTGTTCGCCACCCATGTCCTTTTGCCTCCTCACCATCTGAGGGAAGACGAACATGTCATTTCACAGGTTCTCCGAAGTACGACATGCTATCATGCCGATAAGAAATCGTACGACACCAGGTCCAGACAGAATAGGACCAGAACACCTGAAGGACCTTTTTTATTACGGCTAATGTTTCGGTGTTGTTCGTCAGAGCCTGGAAAGAAAGAACATTTGCAATGTATCCTCTCAAACGCCTCACCCAGAAACATTAGCCGCGATAAAAGACTGTTAACAATATTGGCTATTGCTTAACATTATCAATCAAATACTCTCAGTCATTATGCAAAGATTACGGAAAGTCGAACTTTCACGCACCTGAAGAATCTTCCACCAGTACTAGTCAACACCCTGCCGAAGCTCTTTACACGTTACCTGTTGGAGTGCAAGGTTCAAAATCAGCTGAGGACCAGCAAGACAAGAGTTCTATAAGAAGGGAGATCCACATAACATAGACAATTGTCACCGACTTACTGTCGCTTACTGTCCGTCATCTACAAGCTCTTTACAAGAGTGATCCTTAATAGGATTGAAAAAGTCTTGGATCAAGGAAAGCCATGCGAGCAAGCAGGGTTTCGAAAAGAATTCAGCACGATTGACTACATTCACACTGTTTCGAAACTTATCGAGTATCACGAAAGTACAATATGCCGCTCTGTCTCACCTTCATCAGCTTGAAGAAGGCCTTCGACTCACTTGGATTGGAAGCGGTTGTGGAAGCCTTCGACAATCAAGGCGTCCTTACTCAGTACCTAAGGCATTTCTGGAGTTGTACGGTAACCTCAAGACCAGAATTTCGCCATTCTACAAGAAAATCATCATTAACGTGAAGAGAGAGGTCCGACAGGGTGATACAATCTCAACTGAAATATTCACAGCCCCCTCGAGAACACAGTGCGAAAGCTGGAATGGGTCGACATGGGAGTGAAAGTGGAGAATGGTCGGCAGCTACACCATTTGCACTTTGCTGATGGCATCGTTTTGATAACATCTAGCATCAGTCAAGCGGAACGAATGGTGACCGAAATCAACAAAACATGTAGATGCATTGGTCTTCGGCTGAATTTGCAAGAGCATCGAGGATGTAGTAAAGAAGACCAAGAGCACCCAGTTTTGTGCTCACCTCTTCAACACCACCGTATTTCCTGCTTTGACCTATGCTTCAGAAACCTGGGCATTTCCAAGCAGGAAAAAATCGTGGTGAGCGTAACTAAATGCACAATAGAGAGAGTGATGTTAGGAGTATCCCGTTTCACGCAAGTGAGGGACGGGATTCGAAGTTCTCTCCTACGTCGGGGATAGAAGATTAGAGACGCCGCCGCGTTTGCCACGGAAGGTAAAGTAAGGTGGGCCGGACACGTGATGCGGTTTAACGACAGCCGTTGGACCAACGCCGTGAGCTACTGGGTTCCCCTCGACATTTAGCGTACTACAGGAAGACCGCCGACCCGATGGTCAGATTTCTTCACGAAGTGCTTCAAAGAAAATTATGATGCTCTTCGTGTCCCACGCGAAAGGAGGAACCGCTGGACGTCTGTCACGCCATCGGGACAAATGAAAGAATTAGTGGCGCCCGCTCGACCAGTTCGAAGATCAGCGGGAGTCGAGGTGATCAAGGTGATTGTGAAAGGCGGAGCTGATTGAGTTCATTCATTGGCGATAGTTATGATTGGAGAAGTTCCGACGGGCTTAGCGGATGCTCTCCGGTCCTACAGCTTCAGTCAATACCGCTGAGCTCGCTTCTATGCAAATTCTCGCAACAGCAAGATGCAAGAGTTGGTGATTGCCTGCGGCTCCGTGCTGACGTATTAACATGAGAAAGTCCGAAAACAAACGTCCCTACTTAATCAGTCTGATGACGCCGTATACTACTCCTAGCTTGCATCATCACAACTTCAATAGTTGTCTTCGTTGCAAGCGTACGTCATTCGTATGAACAAATAATAATTCTACTGTTTTTCTTTTTTTGGCAGATGACTCTTGCACCCACAGTTAGTTTTGCTGTGAACGAAGATGATGTTGCCAATATCGTAGAAGATGCTACGCATCGTGAAAGTAATCATTTCGGAACAAAATGTGGAAGCCCATACAATCTGCAGTATAATAAGTTGATATTGTCTTATGAATCTTGGTTGCAAAAGCGAATATAAATTGGAGATGTATCAGTGGCATGTAATTTGCAATAATGGTTATTTTCAGTTGTTCCTACTGGCCTATAAATGGAAGTTGTAAAAGAGACGTTCAGATTAAGCTCATCATACAAAATAAACTTAACAATAATGGCAAATGACAAACTATTCATGACGGTTTACAAGTCTCCGCATAATACAGATAATATAATATACAGATAATACATATACAGATAATAATCCTATCAAAGGTCGAGAGGTAGTGAAATTCAATGATTAATCTCACATTTATAAGTGATGCCATCCACATTATGAGAAATTAAAAGAGAGTGTTTGTTAGGAAAAAAGACTTTTTCCCCGAAGGAACGTTGTCAAACAAAGCGTTCGAAACAAACTTAAAACGATCTCAATGATGTCACAGAAGCGCCGGTGACAAACTTGCTTCTACTAAAGTAAATCTCGTAAATCGGTAAGGAGCATACTGAGCGAAAAAAACTGGAAAAATGGACGTTAAAAATGCAACAGAACTATCTGTATTAGGCCCTCCTCATGACTCAAGAGATTCCTTTCTTTTACTTGCTTCTTATTGAGCAACTAAGGTAAAACCTTTAGGGGTGTTGCCAGTCTTTACAACACCACTATTAACTTGCGTCCCATAATCCGTCGCCTACGTCAAGGTAAAATTTTGAACATTGTAAATTGAAGTGAGTTTCACGTCATTCGAGAGAGCGTCCCTCTGTGAGAAGGACTGACTATTTCAAGCACGAAAATAATTCGTAGCGGCTGCAATAGTCAAAATTTTCTCCAATTTGTTCATTCGAACAAAACGACTAGCTGTTATCCAATGTAACCGCCTAAGCCACAACTTGTAAAAAAGGAGAATTCTAAGCTAGTATCGAGTCCCGAGACTTAAGCGTTTATTTCAGGCCTCTGACAGCTGTCTAGAGGCTGGAACAAATAACGAAATATAGCAAAGTTGTAAGTTTGACATTGAAAAAACTAAACACTTTCCAAAACAGAAACTAATTGTACAATTTGAACAGTTGTCAAGAACACGTTGTTCGCTTAGAAAATTTCAGGACAGGTTTTTTAGAGCTAAGAATGTATGCGTTTTTATTAACTTCCAGTGTAACACTTTCGTAAATTTCCCTGAACAATTGAAATTACTAACCTACATATGACGGGAGTACCAAAATGTTCTAGAAACCTGCTTACGAATGCATTAGACATTTTGCCCAATTTTGAGAAATCAGCGCAAATTCTATGAAAATCTCATCCTTCCACGGAGATAAATTTGTATAATATATCAGTGGCTGGACTGTGGAGCTGTGATAGTAATTAACGAAGGTTGGGCAACTTTACCTGTTTTCAGGCTATACATACATTTACCAAAACTTAATTCTAGAAGTATGTTTGAAATCAGTGGCGCATTTGCTTTTGGATGATAATTTCAATATTTAATTTTGCCTACTCTAAGGATTCCGACGGTCTGCGACGAATTTTGGGACACACGTTCGTAACGGTGTTGTACTTTTACGGATTATAGATAAAGAGCGAACACTGCATCCTCCCGAAGTTCAGAGCTGGTGCACATTTGTTGGAAACAACAACAACAACCCCCTCTTCTGCACAGTTGAGCCACTTGATTGATCGAGACAGACTTTTGGCTGAAACAACCTGTGAGATGTGCAAATAGTAGGAGATAATCCTGTTATAGTAAAGCACTGGGTTCGTTACTTTATTCTATTTGTGTTTCAGTGCAGGCACTGGGTCGCTTTTGGTCACTGCTTAGCTCCTTACACGCCTTCTGTAGACGGGTCCGTAACCTCGCAACTAACCCGCTGTGTTCTCCTCAGTGGAGGAGAACCGTGGACTACCGCGTGGTATAAGTGGGTTAATCTCGCATTACTCGCTAAACAAACTAGTACCTTGAAAAAACCAAACCAACTAGTAGATCGTTGCAAATATTCGAACCAGCTATTGTGTAGTATTTTTAAAGCAAGAACAAATAGAGGGATAGAGACCCTACATAATCACAGTGCATCTTTATGAGAACTGTTGGGTGGGATCTATTACAGGAAGCAAGCTGAGAGTGGAGGTATGTATTTCTCACATTGTGCCTATAATGAGGTCAAAAGTGAAGCTCAAGAGTGTTTCAATTACCAAAGCTAATAATGTTGATCTTTTCGCAAAAGACCGAGAATCAAGAGAATCACATGCATAGGACGGCAATTGTTCCGAGGATAGGTTCTTGATTGTAACGGAAGGTACTTAAGAGATTAGATATTAAACAACAACATTGTGCTGAAATAAAAAAAGTGTCGAAACTGTTTTGGTGGAATTTTTTTATGTATTGCTGGAATAACGTCTAATGATAACTTCCTTTTGGTTGTGACAGATATAATATCAAATTAACTGCGAGCGCTGCTGATAACGAAAAGTACAGACGTCTGCCCCTCCGACGCTGAGCCATCACTACTGAGACACTATTTATGACTTATTTTTGTTATATTACTCTCAGTGTGTCTACCACAACAATGTAACTGTGAGCGATTAATTAAAAACAAAAACCGGCTGAATGCTGTATGAGTTTGTTAAATTTAGAGCATTGTTGCAGATATCGGCAAAACTATTCCCTTTGCTGTTTACTGCTTTCAACATTTTCTATTGGTTCTACTATATTGGCATGTCAGGAGGAATTTTTTAGTCTTTCCACTTTTTTCTACGTAGGTTGTCCACGTGATTATGTCTTACTTCCCATGATATGTATTTTCTAATTTGATTCTACTGGTCTAGAACGTTGTTCTTCTAAGCACTGTGTATAGTGGCAACAACTCTGTGCACAATGTATGGATCACTTGTCGGACCTTCTTAAGAATCTTTATCGCATATTCTTTTTTTTTTTGATTCGAGTAAACACACACATTCACTGTGACAGGTTATTTCTTGTACAACAAAGTATTAGATCTCAATAACCGTTCAATGATTTTCATTGGATTAATGTTCGATAAACACTTCTCAACGAAATCGGATTCCCATCAGCACCAACTGTCTGAACAAGCGCGTATGTGCAAAATGCAACATGCACACAAACAATTTGCTTGTCCTTTTAACACGTAAAACAATACTGATGTGTTGATTATCCCAATTTTTCTAACAACTCCTTACGATCTTATCTACACTTCATTTACTATACGCCAGCTACGGAATGCTTTCCATATTAGTAAGGGCTCCCGACAAGAGTTCAGACTAGTATTTTTGTCAAAGATAAAGTTCCCTTTGAGAAAATGGAGTCGTGGCGCTCATCTAGAAATGCTTTTGGCAGAAAAATGGACACTACTGTTATGTAGCTCATCCAAAACTCATATACTCGTACCGTATCTTCAGTTGTACCGCAGAGGGCGAATGTTACGTCAAAAGTAGTGTGACTTTCTTTACTTCTAGGACTAACTAACTTTCTTTCACTTTTCATTTGGAATTATTGGTAACAAGTATCGTAAGGGCTGCATCGGAAAATGATTGGTTGTTAAATTAACCTCATAGTCTGCCTTTTCAAAACTGTCCCCGCCACTTTGATGGCTTAACGGTCTTGCTAAACAAGCCAGCGTTCAACCAATTCAGAGTAAGTTAAGGTGTAACCAGTTAAAGGATGCGAAACTATGTACTTCGGTAAAAGAGAATGAAGAAGGGGGTTACACCAGCACAAACACTGCTTTTCTGATTTTTCAAAATCCAGTAACGTTTCTAATTATAATGTCACCTCCACTTCATCAAACATGGGTTCCGCCTTCTCTGGCCTGGTAGATGATAAGAAAAGTTCCCCAGAAAATGCGAACTCATGTAGTGTGGATTTGAAGCGACGAAGTTCAAAAAGCTGTCTTTGCTCACGTTAGAAGTTGCCTTCACAAAGAGTCCTTGAAAGAATAACGAGAAATTCAGATGATCGACAATTGAAACTAATGAATACTCATTTTATGGCTCAGTAGGATCCAATCTAGAATTCAGCCCTTATGCTTATTTTACATAAATTAAAATATTAACGACTTATAACATCCAATACAAACAATGCAATTCATGAGCATCTTTAATGCCACAAGATAAGTGTTATATGAAGTGAAAAAGTGGTATCAACTCAACGATAACACTTAGAGAACTGAAGAGTTAAATGCGCCAAAAGTTCTGCTTCAGCTATAAATATGAATACTCATTTCAATTCCATTGCTACTATGAGTGCGTCTCGGTGCAACTTAAACAGGAACTATCAGTAGAAAGGCATCATGAAAGAATAAGCACAATACAGCACCACTACGGTGTGGTTTTTTAACCGTCATGAGAAGAATCGACGATAGATGGACTGAAAGAATGCTAGAGTGGATCTTGAAAGAGGCCGCTAACGAGGTGGGGTGCACTGCACGGATGGACCAGTTGAGAACTCAGCTGGATACGGTTCAAGAACCTGGTCAAAGTCAACGAAGCTTACGAACATTTTGAATGACGATTCTGTGCGGGAGGAATGAACGACGAGCCATCTCAATGTCTGAGTATCTGCCAGAAACATCCGTAGCGCAACATTATCTGTTTGTCTTTGACAACGCCTGTCCTCATGCTGCGAAGCTGACTGATAGGATATGTTACCCTTTGCTGCTTAGGATCCTTGGGAGTACAATCTGTTTTGGACTCCGAAGCATTATCATCGCGAGAAGAAATTCAAAGATCAGTTGGAAATTAAAACTGAGATCGTCGGCTTCTTCGACCTGCAGCGGCCAATGAAGGCTGTCGGATCGTTGGACACATGGTATAAACCTGATGGAATGTATGTCATTGACTTAGATCTCATTATATTGAAAATATGTGTTTAAAGAAGGAAAATTTCATCCAATATTCCAAAACCACTTATGTAGATTTTCCTATATTAAACGATAAACTTGTTTCGATTTGATCGAGTCCATTAACCCTGCCTGGTTGGTTGGTTGGTTATGGCGCTTTAAAAAAAGAGAACAAAATTTAAGTAAAAAGGCGAAACTGGAAGTCGAAAAATCTTCGACACTCTATTGCTATAATCCGAACACTAATGCCATTCAGGCAGCAAGAAGGATCTGTGTAGTTTGAAGCACCTTTCTCCATTGACTTCGCATAATTTTCTTGTTGTTCGAGCCGCATCAGTCCCCAAATTGTAGTGACAGAGAAAATCGTGTCTAAAGGCCTCAGTTTTTTCGACTTGTGATCCCGCCAATTTGGCCAAATTCTGTTCATTTTTCCAGAAAACCATGAAAAGGAAGCGATGTGGTGACGTATTGCTTCCATACAAAGTCTTTTGCTTTATTATCAAGTCGTTGTTGAAAAAAAAACAGTGAAAAGAACTTATTGTCTAATATGTAGGCACTTCCATGACGGAAAGGAGCGCTTGAAATTACTCCCAATATATCGAATGTACTTACCTGACCTTCGCTTATTGTCATACAAAAAGAGAGCATTTATGTGGATTGAAAACGGCGAAAAGCCACTCTTGTTTTTTATTCCATAAAATAAAGTGACATTTTTGTAAAGAAGTCTGTTTAAATTTCTGTGCTGTTGTGCATGACCATTACGCAAGACTGCTATAACTTCCAATTTTGTCCGGTTACGTAATCTTTCAGAAGCATATACATTTCGTAACTGCATCATTATCGCTAATTATTTCACTAGAATTCTAAATTGAGGCATTCCAGATGGAGTCAGGAGATGCAGAAACCTTTGACCTTTCCACAAACCATTCTATGAAATCCGTCTTTTTCGGCGATTGATGTATGTTATCCACAATGTTTTGTTCTTGTTCTATGAATCACACCGAGAACTGCTTCATTCAAAATAGTTACATGATTACGTACAGTAAGCAAAGCCATCCTTGTCATTTACTTCGGATTTATCGAAACCTCCGGTGTACATCCCCCTAATCGGTTTGCTCAAGCACATACATTATGCAATCGCAATTGCATTCAGCCATCCATGGAGTTAATTCTTTGTCCAACAGAGGGCAACCAAGTCGCATGTCCACTCTCATTTTTAGCAAGGTTTAAATTTCATCCCTGAAGCAATGGAAATTACCCAGAAAAAATTTGCACCACTTTCGCTTCCGAACACACTGTCGAAAAGGGAATAACACTTCTTGGCAAGGAGGCTCATCAACACATTCCTAGGCAAACTGGATTGCTTAGAAAGCACATATGTTTCATTCCAAATGATAATATCCACGCTTTGTAACTTTTGTCCTTACAACGAAGAAATGTTCATGTTCGCAATAAACCTGCTGGTAGAACGTTTCAGAGCGATATAAAACATACACTATGCACTCTGCGCCCATTTTCCGCGAAGCTTGGCCACAACCTGTTGAGGTCACAGACAAGACAGAATTTTTGACCTCTTCTTACACGCCGAAATTACGATGAAGGTGTTCTCTCAATGACAGAAAATAACCGGTGTTTGGATATCTTTGCCATGTTGGATACTCTCAAAACTTTTCAAGCAATAAGTATTAGCTTCCCGTCAAGCGATGATAGCAATTTAGAATATTCCGCATTCGTGTCGTGCAGAAGTTACTTAGGTGTGAGTTGAAGCTAGCAAGTGCAAGGGTTTTTTTCAACCTTAGGCACTGCATGTACCTTATCACATCTCAGCCCTAGTGTATTTTTGACACATGTGCCTGCGTCGCCCCGAGGTGCGCATACGAGTCCTATTGCTACCTGCACGTCATGGCTCCGCTTTAACTAAACGAAATCAGGCGTTCGAGTGTACGCATTGGGGACGTACAAGCTATACAACCCGCCCTATTATATGGCGAACGATTTCCATACATTATAAAAAGGTGCTGTCGTCCAGCACATCGCCAAATCCCGCAACCTAAAAGGTCAACTGCCTAATGGAGCATGGAATCTTTGGCAACAACCATTCGTTTCGTCATGCTGAACTGTTGAACACTATCGAGTGAACTCCAAAAAGCTGCCCTGCCTAGGCTTCTGCGATATCTCTGTGTGCCTCTTACTGCACGGCAGGAAACACGCATGAGAGATCGACCCGCCATCAGCATGGAAAATTACACTATATACTGCGGCGATGCTGATGAGAACAAAGTAGGTGGCTGCGTGATAGCTGTGGAGGAACGACTACAAGAATCTGGTGGAGAAATTTGGCTCAACGTCGCCTAGATGCGCCTTTGTACGACTGTGGGATCGCAGAGGACGTAAACTCTAGATTGTAAGTGCCCACGCACCTACAGAAACCGCTGAGGACAACAATAAGGACGCCTTCTATGATGAACTCAATGCGTTGATCTCTAAGATAACCGGCCAGCAGTTGGTCATTGTCAGAATCCACGCAAATGTAAAGATGAGACTCGAACAGCAATCCGAGGTGCTAGGAAAATGGTATCATCCAATGGAGCGCACGTCGGGCAACGGTAACCGTCCGAACAGAAGGGCCTCATCATCGCTTCCACGTTTAAGAGGAATCATCGACGCCATCAGCTCACGTGGGAGGGATCAAACCTTTTAAGGCCTGAAGAGCAGCGCAAGCGGAGGTGTTTGGGACATCGCGTTCGACTCTGACCACCGTCCAGTTCTTTTCAGCTTCAAAAATACGGTTCCAAAAAAAACGGCAGTTAGGAAAACGATCAGTTATCCAGTTTTCGAGCAAAGCAGAAAAGGCAAGAGGTGTCAAACAATAGTCGATGATGAACATAAACATGCAGTTCTTTTTCTACCTTTGTTTTTGTTCTTCCTTTCTACCCAAAAAGCGTTTTTAGATTGTATGTTAATTTTAAAAAAGTCCTTTTTGAGTCAGTGAAAAATTTCCTGATCCACGTTTCCCGTTCAAAACGCCGCTTTTCTTATCGGTTTTCTTATCCAATTTTTTTATTTTCTTATCGGTGACGAAACATAACTGAATGGCTATAGAAAACGCATTGAAATATGCAATTACAGGTTAAACGTAGCATCGCAGCGACTACAACGGATGAATTGTGTCAATTGGCTGTGCATCACCTTCTACAACGGTGCAAAGCCCAAAATTGTCTGTCTTTCGCAAATTTGCTCTGATACTCAGAAATCAAGATCGTGATCTAACCCAGTACATAGGCTTGTTAAAGGGCTGCTGACGGCCACGTTTTGCGTCGCACATTGCGCAGTGGAAATTTCGAGTTAGAGTGTGGTACTGTTAATATTATTGACATATTTTTGCTATATGGACTGCGATGATAAACAGCTAGTGTTTTTTTACATACACTTACCACATTTTCTACACATTTCTAGAAATTCCCGTACTTTCTCAGATAACCTACAAACTTCTAGTCTAGGAAGACTCTTTTTTGGAAGCGATATTTAAGTATTCTTTTAGCACCCTTGCTTTCTCATATTAGTATCCATGTTTGAAAATCAGTGTTACCGATGCGAGAGGACGGCGAAACAGATAGCCCACGCTGGTGTCATATAAATGTAGTAGAATGGATAGGCTTCAAAGTAGAAATGCGAATCATCAAGTCTATTTTCAAAAAGCTAGAGTCAGCTGCGTTGAAACTGTTGTTGGAGGATGGTTTGCTGCAACAAATGTACTCTAAGGAGAAAAACACGTAAGCAGATGTACACTAACGAGAAAAAAACAAGAAGAAATTGTAAAGTCCACATCCAGAACGTTTATACATTGGTGAGGTACGCTTGACATTCTGTGCGGCTTTCAGGGTCCTTCATTTCCCGACACAATTCTCACAGCAGACAGTAGCACCAACACCACATCTTTCTTACAAAGAGCCTATGTTTTTTGGAAGGCAGCCTCCAACAACAAAAAGTTGCTAAAATTCTGATAAATACTGTTGTTTAGGAAATTCTTATGACTTATTTTGATATTGAATATTGGAATGACAATGCTAAGAATTTGATGTGAGTTGAGGTTCCTGAAAGGTAACATTTCGATGGTACAAAGTACATCCCGTGCGACATCGTAGTAAAAAATATGGCGGGTTAACCCCAAAATGCTGAAAAAAACCAAGTAAATTAAAAATGTATGCTCTGCAAAAACTTCGACTGTACGAAAAGGGTGCATTCTTATTCTAAAGGAACTAAAGACCATTAATTGCAGTGAACTAACCTAATGAAATTGTTTGCTCATATTCTGCTGTGATGCATCTTCTAGAATCAAGATTTTAGAATGCAGCAGAGCTGTGGCAGAAAATTAGGGAAGAAATGAGGGTCTGGACGGAAGATATACCTTTTTCATACCTGGAATATGTGAGATATCTCTTCAGGATGCGGAAACAATAAATGGGAGAGTAATTTGCCTTTAAGTATGGTACAACGTAGGTATAACTTACTGACATAATCGGCTAATGCTAAGCTAATGTCATCGCCTGACGTGATTATCCGCATCTTCGCCGATGTGTGTCGTCCTTGAACATAGCTCAGCCCAACCTTCTCGACCTACTGCGAGAGCTTGCACAGTATCATTCCAATCGTCACTATTCCACATTATGCGGAATCTTTCGTCCCGCCTGAACTGCCTATCCACGCGCACGGGTCCTCTTTCACCACCTCTGTCCAAAATTTCCGCTTTCGGCTGGGTGGCCTCTTCCAGCTTGAATCCGACAAACTCCTCAAAACTCGTTGAACAAGGCGATCTGCGAAAAGTAGCCAAGCAACCGTCTCAGCAGCTTCCCTTCCATGCAATCAAGCCTCCCCACCACCGTAGACGGTGCAGCCCAAGTCTCCGATATGTATCATGATGGGGCGAACTGCGGATAGATAGTCTCGCATCTTGACTTCGTCGGTGATGAGGGTCGACCAAAGACATTTTTTAAGTAGAAGTAGAAGTTAAATGTAGAAGTGGTCTTAGCGCATCTTTGCTGAATATCTTTCTTCTAGTTGCGATTGTTCTTCGGCATACATCCCAGGTAACAGAACTCATCGACGAGTTCGATCGCTTGTCCGTCCACCCTGATTCCTGTTCGAGGTCTCGAAGAGATCCATATCTGCTTGCACTTATCAGGGCGGAGACGTAATCCATGGGCTGCAGCCAACTTTGATACAAGGTTGACAACATGTTGATGCTTCGTACTGCTTTCAGCGAATAGAAGAACATCGTCAGCGTACTCGAGATTGGTGAAGGAGCGTCCTGATGGTGCTAGGACGATATCGGCAGGACACTTATGCCATACTTCGCGTAACGTCGTCGATTTCAAAAGTGAACAGGAAGGGTCCTGTCACTGCCCCTTGTCTTACTACAGTCATCACCTCAAACGGTGTTGAAAATGCGGGTGGTGTTCAAACTGAAACAGTTTGAACACCAGTTTTTAACACATTTGTCGTCATCGTCATCACATCGTAAGAGCAGCAGACGCGGCTAAATGGTCGGAAAAGGCCGTGCAGCTGAGGTGTAGGCAAGACGTAGCACAAGAGGAGGCTATAGTGGCGATTACGAAGATGTCAAGAGCCGCGTCCACGGACCTCCCTCATTAGAGGGAACACAGCCGGTTAGTCGCAAAGCTACATGGCGCGTCCCTAGGTGGCGGATAGGGCGCTAATCGCGGACCAAAAGCGACCTTGTACCTGCCCTGAGACGCAGATAGATTCAGGGGACGGACTCCCTGTTTTTGTTGTGCTAGGATCGGTTCATAATACTACTGTATCCCGCACATCGGTCTAGCCAAACGCCTGCAATCAAGTGACTGGGAGATGCAAGGGAGGCGGCTTTGAGTCGCCTCCAACAAATAAGCTCCACTTGGCCACTCTGGGACAGCGCAACGCTCTCCCAAAACGCATGGGACCAGAGGCTTCCAAGCTGCCTATGGGTTTTAAATTTTTATGCAAAACACAGTAATAGAAAAGGGTCTCCTGATTCCTACGGAATCCTTGGTACGGTAGGGCCAGGAAAGAGAGTGGTCCAAGAGTCATGTAGGCTACCGAAATGGAAAAGAACTAGGATGACGACATGTACCCCTGAACGCTTGAATGGACGCGGCCATGCAAGCGATCTGATGATGCAAGCCAGGAAGTTCAAGTACGACGTCATCGGACTGACCGAGACGAGGCGACGACACCCACTGAACGCCGTGTATGACACTGGAGAAGAGATATTCTCTGGAACATGCGACAGTAAAAGAGTTGGTGGAGTCTGTGTCCTTGTCAACACGAATATGGCAATGAACGTCGACTCTTTCGAACAACTTACGCCCCTTATAGGACGTCCGCGGATGCGAAGATGTGGTTTAATGCCGGCTTTGATTATCTTCGTCGTTTACGCTCCAACATCAAGCTACGTAGGAGAAGAAGTCGAACCTTTCTATATGGATGTGGAGAAATTAAAGAAAGAAAGAAGAGAAGAGAAGAGAAAATAGAAATAATAATAAAAAATAATAATAATAATAAATAATAATAGAAGTAGAAGAGAAAAACGCTTAAGAAACTCCACATTCACGGGATCACGGGCTGAAGCGGAATGAACAGGGGTAGAGGCTCTCTGAGCTCATCATGACGACTAAGACCATACTTGGGAACACGCAATTGCAGAAGCTCTCCTGCCTACGCTGGACGTGGGAGTCACTCGATGGAGTGTAAAGTAATGAAATAGACTACATCAGCATCAATAAAAGGTTCTGCCTGACGCACGTCGCTGTTGAGCCAGAGCTTTATGCGAGATCGGACCATCGCCTCCTCCGGGGCAGATTTTCGTTTAGCCGGAAAGAAGAGAAAGCCTCGAAGTTCAGAGAAAGAAGTCCCACAACTATCATTAACTAAGATTTTTGCGCTACGCTAACCGGCTTTTGGGAAGATTTCGCAACGAACAACATCGACGAGGAACACGACCGACCTGTTGAACACCTTCACGACTGCGAAGGAAGACTGAGAGTTTTTAAAATCTCCAGGAAACGCCTGTTCTTGGAACTTTCGTGCTGATACGCCAAGGTGGAGCAGCACGCAGGCAACCAAGAACTCACGTCCGAGCTTGGAAGGCTTTGCAGAGAGGCGATAAAGGAACACCTTAAAGAGGGAAGAGTAGAATTGCTGGCTGAACCTGCAGAGGCGGGATAGGGTATTCGTTATGCCCGTCGGAACTTCGCCAATCGCACAACAACAATGACTAATCTCCGGACCCAAGATGGAAAAACTACAGCATCGAGAAGGGGGATGGAAAAGGTTATTCGCAACTTCTACTCAGATCTCTTCGACAGCCACGACCACTTGCCTCCTCACCATCTGAAGGGAGATGGACGTGCCTTTCCAAAGGTCCTGCCTTCCGAAGTCTGGCATGCCATCATGTCGGTGAAGAATCGTACTTCACTCGGTCTCGACAGAATTAAGCCTGAACATATGCACTAGATGGAGAAGATGGTCCCTACGTCGTAGATGAAAAAAAAAACATCTACGACCTCCACTCTGATCTCTTCGACAGCAATGTCCAGTCGTCTCCGCACTACCTGAGGGAAGACGGACATGTCATTCCAGAGGTTCTCCTGTCCGAAGTACGACATGTTATCATGTCAGTAAGAAATCGCACGGCACCTGGTCCCGACACAATAAGACCAGAACACCTGAAGAACCTTTTTTTATTACGGCTAACGGCGTTGTCGCCTTCGTCAGAGCCTGAAAAGTAAGAACTTTTGCAATATATCCTCTCAAACGCCTCACCCAGAAACGTTAGCCGTAATAAAAGACTGTTAACAATATTGGCTATTGCTTAACAATCTCAATCAAATACTCTCAGTCACTATGTAAAGATTCACGGAAAGTCGAACTTTCACGCACCTGAAGAACCTTCCACCAGTACTAATCAACACCCTGGCGAAGTTCTTTACACGTTACCTGTCGGAATACACGGTTCCTAAAGTGAGAGAAAAGCAAGACCGTGCTGTTGTATAAGAAGGGAGATCCAAAAGACATCGGCAACTATCGTCCAATTTGCTTACTGTCTGTCATCTACAAGCTTTTCACAAGAGTAATCCTAAACAGGATAGAAAGAACATTAGATGAAGGACAGCCATGCGGGCAAGCAGGGTTCCGAAAAGGGTTCAGTACGTCTATTTTTCCCTAATTACTGTAAAAAACGGCACGGAAGATAATGCTTTGAGCATTCCGGCGCGCTATTTTCTACAACAAATTTCTACAACAACCAGCCTTGGACACGCGCCGCATCTTCCGGGCCGCTTTTTACGGCATTTAGGAATAAATGGACGGAATCACCCTCTTCGCCACAACATAACCTCGTATAGGAACTCTCCACCTGAAATCCGCACCACCCCAGATTCGTGGGGTGATGCCTTTAAGGAAAGCCTTTGATAGAGTTGAGACCGAAGCGGTCATGGAAGTCTTAGACTACCAAGGCGTCCCTACTCCATACATAAAGATACGTTATGAGTTGTATAGCTACTTCACGACCAAAATGTCCCCATTCTACAATGATGTCGTAATCGACGTGAAGAGAGAGGATCGCCAGGGTGACGCAATTTCACCCAAAATATTCAGTGCCACTCGAGAACGCGATGCGAGGATTGGAATAGGATGACATGGGAGTGAAAGTCGACGGCCAACATTTACACCATCTTCGTTTCGCTGATGACATTCTTATAACAACAAGCATCAATCAGGCAGAACGGATGCTGGCCGAATTTGATTAAGCGTGTAAAAACATTGGTCTTCGGCTGAAGCTAGACACGACGATGTTTTTGAAGAACGGATGGGTTTCTGATACCCCATTTGCGCTCAACGGAACGAACATATCCGAATGCTCCAGCTATGTTTATCTAGGTCGGGAAATCAACATGATCAATGATCTGACCTCCGAGCTGGGCAGAAGGAAACGAGCGGCTTAGGGAGCATTCAAGAGCATCAAAGATGGAGTGAAGAGGACCAGGAACATGCGGCTCCGTGCTCACCTATTCAACACCACCGTTCTTCCTGCTTTGACCTACGCTTCACAAACATGGGCGTTTCGCAAGCAGAAAGAAAATGCGATCACGCGGAATTGAAAGGGTGATGCTAGGAGTAACCCGCTTCACGCAAGTGAATGAAAGGATTCGAAGTTCACTCCTACGTCACCGATCGAAGATCAGAGACGCTGCCGCATATGCCATGGAAAGAAAAATTAAGTGGGTCGGACACGTGGTGCGTTTCAACCACAAGCATTGGACCAGAGCTGTAAGCGACTGGATACCACGCGACATCAAACGCACAGCAGGAAGACCGCCGACCCAGTGGTCAGACCTCTTCATGAAGTCTTTCAAAGAAAAGTACGACGGTCTTCGAGTTTCTCGCGAGAAGATGTGCCACTGGCCAACACTTGCGCGCGATCGGGAGAAATGGAAGTATTACTGGTGCCCGCTCGAGCAAATCGATGAACAACAGAAGGACAGGTGAGGTGACACAAGAGCCAGTATCGACGTTGCATGGTGCAAGTATCGACGCTCATTAGCCTCCTGGATATGCAGCGGCACATCATACTGGTACCCCTTGACCGTTCCCCATCAGTTGGGGTAGGTACCCACAGCAAATCACATGCAGCAAAATGAGTCCAATAGGTGATCATTAACCTCTGCCCATTCCATGAAGTCGTTTTTTGGTGTTTGTTACAATGATATACTTTCAGTAGTATTAGAGTGTTGAAAACCTGCCTGTGCACTTGGCGATGTAGTGGTAGGAACCAACCACTTTGTAGTCGGACAAAAACGACCTCAAGCTCTGCGTACTCGCGAAAGCAGTTGCTCTCGAAGCAGCGCAGACGGTGCAGAGGTGAGTGAAGCTAGAGATGGTCTCGTCTCGATCTCTACTTCCACCGCGCCGCTTGAGCGTAGCCGCTTACGCAGCTGCTTCCGACGGGTTTACAGAAGACGTCTGCGCGGTGAGATCCTCCTTAATTCCGGGTTGGGAGCCAACCATTGGCTGCTACAATGTTATGCTTGCAGCAATTTATCAGCAAAAGAAATCGGGCACGGCCTTGTACATAACCGTTTGTACTATGTTGCACTTTAAATCAATCATTTTGACCAGTCTCCAATCAGATCTGGTAGGCAATAAAAATAAGATACACTGCTGATTAAGGAGGTGAAATCAGGGCGCCTCTGAGTAGCATTCCTTTTTCCTGTGAAATGTGGTGAAAGGTGCTCAATTAGCATGTACTGTTCCGACCTTGGAACACGATAATTGATCATTTGTAATGTTCGTTGCCATCCTGTCCCTTCCTTCCCGACCATATGGCAAGGAGGCGGGGCGTTTGTAGAAATGTTGCTTTTACACTAGCCGGAACAGGCCCGCAATTATTCTGTGCTCTTAACTTCATTGCTCTTCTTTTGATGAACATTACCGCTGAACCACCGTTTCCTGTCTTGGGTATAAAATCCCAAATTATCGTGAGCCATTCCATTCACGCGCACAATTTTTTTGGTACATTGGCCAAATAAGGTGCAGCAAGCCCCTCAGCTGCCCACAGCAGGCCCATAGCTGTGCAACATTTTGAGAGATGTCTTTGGTTTTTCATTAAAAAAAACCCATGGCCCATAGCACCAAAACTCTCCAGCTACTTTACGAGAAATTTCCACTCTACAAAGAAGAGTGCAACCCAAATGGGTCCGAAGAGGAAATGTTTGAGGCATACTTGACCTCAACCAACCTTATAAAAGGTAGTATAAAAACTACCGAACAGAGTAGAAACTCATTGCACTGATAGACATACTGCAGGTGGAATATAACGATTCCAGAATAAAAGGCAACAAAAAGGACCTCGAAAAAGAAGTCGAGGAAATTGAAAGTGAAACAAAATTTACTGATATCATGGCAAGACCAAATGAAATGATATTTATGCTAGAAGCAAGAGCCACAGAAGCAGCAAATCAAGCTGATAAATTAGCAAGGAGGTTGGGAATAAAATTAAACAGAAACCAACGAATAATAACGCATCTTAAAGATGCAAGTAATCGATCGCCTCAAACGGGAAGGGCCAAACGGTAACAGATCAAAGTATTGTATCTAGTATCTATGAAACATTGGTACACCAAAATAAAGTACTCAGTACAGTTGAGAAAATGCTTTTTCTCAAAGATAGTCTCCGAGGAAGAGCGGAAACGACCATCAAAGGGATACAATTGATTCCCCAGAATTATAAATGAATGGTTAAAACTACAAAGAAAAAATGTGATAACAAACCTATAAACAGAGCAAAGATCATGCAGAAACTAACTGATCTTCTATGTGGAAGGAATAATGCCGAGAATCGCACATATATCTTCGGCAAAATAAGAATGTTGATTAACCAAATGGTATCGACGGGCCAGAAAATTCATTGAATCAAGATTAAAACGTCGTTTTAAGACCGAAAACACGGAAAGCAAAAGGAATCAAATTTTGCATAAGTCAGATACAAGAAAAATGATAGACAGTGTATTTTCTGTGACAGCCCTGAGCATTGCAGAACTGTAACAGATATCCAACAAAAAAGGAACGTTGATGAAAAGTGGTTAACTCCAATCACTGCTGGAAATGTTTCAACGACCAGCACAAAAGTAATCACTGTAGCAGACCAAACTGACCCCTCTGTGGAAGGATGCGTCATCAAAGTTTATGCTCTACAAGATCACCCGAGAATGTAACAAATCAGCAAAATCAATTGCGCTTTGGTAACAATGGAGCAACAAACAACAGATGACCCGTACTGGCGAAATAAGAGGAAACAATGCCGGATTGCGCAATCGCACCTCAAATGACGTTCATCAACGAGATCAAACTTCGAATATACATAATGAAGATCTAATTCAAAGTGATTCTTTCGTGAAATTAGATCCCAGCGATAATACCATAAAGGGCAAAGTGCTGCTCATGACTGCCGAAGCAAATATGTGGAATAATAAAACAGGCCAATATGAGCTTCTGTGACAGCTCTGAGCAGCAAACGAGTTCTAATATTTTTTGATACTGGTGCACAGAGAACTACAATGCAGGAGAGGAATTCGGCTCCCAAAACAAGAGACGGAAATATGCACTATGTCTGGCGTTGGTGGCCATACTGAGAAATGTAAAACGTTTTTTGTTCCATTGAAAATCTCCACAGTTTTTGGAAAAAAAGATTCATTTAACTGTTCCAAAAAACCTATGATAACTGACGGTTTTCGTTCCGCATATCTTTTAGAACAAGATAAGCAGTTTCTTCAAGATAACGGTATTTGTTTGTCCAATCCAAGAGAGGTGAACACCAAAATTCACAAATTCTGACTGGATTAGATTACTACTAATAATTTGTGATGATTGAAAATCTCCACAGTTTTTGGAAAAAAGATTCATTTAACTGTTCCAAAAAACCCATGATAACTGACGGTTTTCGTTCCGCATATCTTTTAGAACAAGATAAGCAGTTTCTTCAAGATAACGGTATTTGTTTGTCCAATCCAAGAGAGGTGAACACCAAAATTCACAAATTCTAACCGGATTAGATTACTACTAATAATTTGTGATGAACAGCACTAGAACAAGGTTACCAACGGACTATATGTTGCCAGAACATTAGTAGGTCCAACTCTTCATGGTCACAGTACAGGTCCAGTAAATCTAACTAGCGAAGAAATTACCCATGGTCTTACGCTCGTTCAGGAGCAAAGTGAAGCGGATATACTTCAGAAGATTTTGGATGGATTACTGGATGGATTAGGAATTTCCACAATGAACTTTCAAATGATGAAAAAACATTTGAGTATTTTGAAAAGTACTCTAAAACCATATTATTTAAGGATAGTGTTGTGAAATGGGTGAGTTTAACGTGAAAGTAAGTCTTCCGTCAAAAACATCACTTACTAAGCGAGATGTGGTTAGTATAACAAACTCTGTCTACGACCCCATAGGTGTAACTGCGCCATTGCTTATCAAGTTTAAGTCGCTAATGCGAGAAATCTATGACACTAGAATTAAGTGGAATGATTATGTCAATCCATTAATGACTAAGAGATGGAACTCCATCTGTAAAGAGATCAGTTGTGCGAGCATCAGCATTCCCAGGACAATTCTCACAAATGTGCGAAATCTTCACACCTCAAAAACAGATTTATGGATATTTTGTGATGCAAGCAATCTTGCTATATCAAATTGCGCCTTCCTGCGGCATAATGACACTAACGAGGTCCCGCAATTGATTAGCGGAAAGTCAAAGTTGACTCCCAAAAAAAAAAAATGCCGGCAAACAACTCCAAGGTTAGAATTGCTTGGAATAGTTATTGGAATGAGATTGGGAAAGAGTATCTTAGAAAATCTTGATTACAATATAGATCACTTCAATCTTGTCACTGATAGTGAAATCGCTCTACAATGGATTAATTCCTCTCGAGAAGTTCCAGCTTTCACAATCAATATCATCGACCCCGATGATAGATAAGGGGCGTGGTCCAAGAGTGCGGCAGGCAACGCTGCCCATTCCTTCATTCGATCACATTGCTTGCAACTGTTCTGTTTACCTATATTCATCTAATAAATGCATTCCACTAAACCACCGTCTCGGTCTGTTCAACCACTTCTATAATTAATCAGAAAGGTCGAATTGAAAAATCAGATATCAGGTTGAGAACAAAGGCATTTCTGTAAACTTTTTCCATGTTCCAACGCATAAAATCAGCAGATGCAGGAACGCGAGGTTTTACATCATCTCAACTCGACCAACACAGCTGGGTGAGAGGGCCGCAATGATTGGCACTAGAGCCATCTAGCTGGAAACAGCACTCTATCGATACTTTCAATGGGAAAAAAAAGTTGTGGAAGAAATGGAAACATTTGAAAATCATCATGTTAAAGGGTCTGGGGATAATAATGATAATACCTACTCAATGTTCGTAGATCTATCGAGATCTTCACGTCTCAAGACAGCGCTACGAACTGTATCTAGAGTTGCAAAAGTGCTGCACAAATGGATCAATCGATGTAATACTACTAGATTGACATCAATTGCAATATCAACAGTCTCGCGCTTTGACCCGGACTCGGTAATGGACTGCGAAGAGATGCGCTTAAGAGAGAAATTAATCATAGCATTATTTCATAAGAATATTAACATAAGAAAACTGCAAAAGCGGTTTCCGAACCATATACTCGTAAAGAATGAAAATGGAACACAAGATGCAAATCAAGAATTTGAAATGCAAATCTACCTTTAAACACAAAAATACCTATCTATATCGATAATGACTCTGACCTTTCTAGACCCATTATTACAGTCCTGCATTGCAACAGTGCTCACTGTGGCAAAGATCACATACTGTCTCTGGCTAGACAGATCTATTGGATTCCACAGCCGTCATGGGCAATTAAGAAGTACATAAAAGATTGTACTATTCGTAAGAGATGCCAAGGTATGTCTTTTGAGCTCCAGAGAAGACACCACGGTTTTCTTATTGTCACCCTATCTGATGCCCTGCTACCATCAGATAGGGTTACAATAAGCAAACCGTTTCAAAACGTATGATGTGATTTTATGGGACCATTTCTATCCAAGAGAAATGAACGAATGTATATATGCCTCTACACCTGTCTTGCAATCAGAGCCATCCATTTGGAAGTGGTAGAAAGCCTAAGTACAGGGGCGTTTCTCAATAGTTTATTCGATTTGTATCGCGTAGAGGTATACCTCTTTTAATGAGAACAGACTGTGGATCAAATTTCAAACTTGGCCAGAAAATGATTGAAAAGTTGTTCGAAAGTGATGAAACAACAGGAAATTCAGTAATAAATTATTGTGCCATTAAATGGATTTTCAGTCCACCGGCATCCCCATGGATGAGTGATGGGTGGGGTATGGGAAAGGCTTGTTGGATCTGTGAAAAGAATTTTCCAAAAATCAATTGGAAGAAAGGAACTGTCATTTGAACAGATGGTTACTGTAGTCACCCGTATAGAGGCAATTATAAATACACGTCCACTAACGAAACTCTTAGCAGCTGATCTTTCTGAGATCCCACTCAGACCTATTGATTTTCTACTAGGAAATTTCAAATTTTCAATTCAACTCTAAAATGTCCAATTCCGGAAATGATCCCACATTTGAAACAGAGTTGATACAGACAACTGCTCAAGCTTACGAAGCGCTTGCATCTTCAGAAAACATTGCAGCGAAGTTCTGGGAGAAATGGAACACTAAATATCTTACTATTTTACGCGACAGCCACAGATGTCAACTGAATCGGAAACGTCATGTGAGTAAAATTCCAGAAATCGGTGAAATTGTACTAGTTGAACAGGAATTACTGCCCAGAGGACAATGGGTACATGGTAAAATAGAAGATTTAGTTCGAAGCGCAGACGGCATGATAAGGTCCGCTAAAATTCTAATGCCTATCCGCAAAATTTTGCGGAGACCATTAATAAAATATACCGTCTAAAAATTCGTTCGGTGTCTGACAACCAGCAATCGGTTGAACGAAACTGTGAGAACATGGATACTGATATCCATATTCCAACTGCAATTCAATCTAGAAATCATTTAGCCAGAACCTCCAAATCTCGCGCTTTAGACGTCATTCGAGAATTCGAAACAGACTTTGACAGATCAATTACCCTTACGTCTGCTCGATCAACAGTATCCTGTCCAATAACGGCAATGTTATCCTTGTTTTTAATCGACCTTGGTGATGCACAACCAAACACCTGTATTACTTGCAATAAAGGTATCGCGTTTATAACACCTCCTAGAGGACAATTTAAGAATTGTACATTAGAATTCGAATTCTGCATTGATAATAAATACAAGTCATTCAAAAATGTTTTGGAAGAAATTAGGGATACTCTTCCAGTTTCACCGTTGGACCAGCCTGTAACGGTAAAATTACGTCTCCACTCGAGAAACGAAGTAATCACGACGATCGAGAAATGTGAGCGTCCACAATTCTGCGCAGAGTCTTCAAAAATCTTGAGAGCACTCTTAGGAAATCCATATTGTTGGCCGTTTGGCACAGTTCTTACTGTGTCCATTGTCTTGTACTCTAATCTCGCAGCAGTGATGGGTATGACGTGGTTCATACGCAAATGCCGAAAATAAAGGCGAAGAGGAAGTAATGTACATGTTGAGTGCGAACTGAGTACTTTCAAAACAATTTCTCTAGTTGCGAACACTTTAATAGTAGCCACTTTGTTCACTTTAGCATTCAAAAGCGCAACATTCGCTTGTGAACATGGTTACACAAGACACACTGCAGAAATGGTGTGCGCGACAAAGGGCAAATGTCTATTCGAATTTAGACAAGAACAGATACTAATACTAATAATAATAAGTGAGAATAAATACTCTTTAAATTTAAATTTAAATAATAATAATAAATCGTTGAGTTTTAGTTAGTGTAGTGTATCGGTTAGAGGTTCCGCTCCCTGCACGATCGATCGGAGGTTCAAATCCATCCTAGTGCTCACCAAGCCTTTCGTCCCTCCGAAGTCGATAAATTGGTACCAGATTTGTCTGGGAGGATAAAAACACTGACTTGACATATCGACTAGCCACCGCAGATCATCATATAGGTCAGTTACACGTTCGTAAACGTCAATCGATTTTGAATTGAAGTGAACGTGGGGGTGCATCCCAAGCGGATTGATTAACGTCAGAGACTTTATCCGTTATGCTCTAATAATAACTACTCTTTAACAGAATAGATTCAGAAGTCTGTATTCAAATCAACCATTTAACTACTACAGTGGGTATGATAAGAGTGAAAAATAACGGCATAACTCTCAATTGCAGCAAACTTTCACTCTTCTTCACAAGAGACACGATGCACAAGTTTTTTGGCACCACGAGATGCGCTCAGATGGGATAATGCACATAAAACATTTGTAACAGAATGTACCCGAATAATGCTATACCAGAATTAGATATGGCCTCAAAGTATCCGGGATACATTGCATGTGAAGAAACATGCGGCGGTATTGTCTGCGGATGTCTTCTCTCGATGCCAGCATGCTCATTCTTGCACCTAGCACAAGTACCAAAAAGTAGGTCAGTGTTTGAAATTGTGCGCTGCATGGAGTGGACACCTGCAGTGTAGATTGATAACGATGTATAACAGGGGCAAAGAAAAATCGACAATTCTGACACTCTATGTCACCCACAAGTCGGATGAGCTATCTATTACTGCAGTTTCAATTCAAAAACCACATTTTCCTCCAATGAACGGAAGATTCGCTGTTTCCGAAAATGTTCCGAGGCACTAATGTTGCCAAATGATTTTAGTCAAATGTGCTTCCCATTAAAACGCCATTCACAGAAATAAGGCTAGAAGAAGGAAATATCAACGCCTACACTCACCATCATGAAACCACTATTGCTCTTGAGTCAAGCCTTATGTTCAACAGCTAACATTACATCATAGACCAATCTTGTGATGTACCATTTGAAGAAATAAGAGTCAGCTATAACTGCCTTGAAGCAGTTCAAGCTAAAGTCTCGTGCATAACCCGCATTGATGCTTGGGCAACGTCGTCCAGTGTGTACGTCCAGTGCTAATCTCAAGTATTCTAAATCGAATGTGGGCCATCGAACAAAACTAATGTAGTATATCTGGAGTTTAGCAACGCTCTGATACAGCAGAAGTGTCATACGTCTTGCAATGGGCATGAGATCACATTTGATCTACATGGAACACTTGTACACCATCCCAGATGTAAGCGAAGTCACGTTTGGAAAATAGTTAAAAAAAGCGCAAACGAGTACTTTGAAAAGCTTGATCTACCTGATCTTCAACCACTCTTAAAAGTTCTTAAAGAACGCTGGAAATTGGCCCTTGGAACACTAGGTAAATTGGCAATTGCAACTGGGACCACCTATGCGCTGGGACCCACCATCGCTCTACTATTGATTAAAATTGTCATTGCTGTGCTAAAAGCTGTAGTTTCCTTAATAATCCTTCTATTGAAACTGCTTAATGCCTGCGCAGGTAAGTGCTGCATCGCACTTCAAAGACGCAGGTCGTGGTACGAAAGACTACGGCACCAATTGTGTACATTGCGGTTTACCGCATATCACGCTTTTGATCAACATCCGCGGCCGTCCAAACATTTTCTACTGTGTCCGCCCACCCAACTGCAAGCTCTACCTCCACTCGTCAACTCAAAGTAAATTTTCGACTTGACATTCTCCGGGAAAGAAGAATCGGAAAACTCCATCCCACTACGACACATTTTCTTACGTAATCTATAGATACCTTTCTTGTTGTGTCGCCGGAATGTTCCGACCTCGGAACACGATAATTGAGAATTTATAATGTTCGCTGCCATACTGTCCCCACGTTGCCGACCATATGGCAGAGGCGAGGCGTTTGTAGAAATGTTGCTTTTACATTAGCCGGAACATGCCGGCAATTATTCTGTGCTATTAACTTCATTGCTCTTCTTTTGATGAACATTACAGCTGAACCACTGTTTACTATCTTGGGTATAAAATCCCAAAGTGAGCCATTCTACTCACGCGCACATGTACGTTCATATCATATTCTTTTACCTACTTCTTAAAACATAGTCCTTTTCGAACGTTCGAAAAGTTGGGATTCAGAAATGAATGTGAATGGAAGAAAAGGAAAAGAGAGTAAAGAATAGAATGTCCTTGGCTTTAGTCTATTTCTTGTATGTGCAAGAAATACATAGCAAATCGATTCTGCCCGGCACTTCTGTTGTCACATACCATGACTGCAACTGCACTGCATTTTTTCTGCCTGGAATACACTTCCTCTTACTTTTCCTCACCTTTCAAGTCGAAGCAGTGTGTTGGCCACCAAAACCAACACACTCACAGGTGCGAGGCAGGATGAGGGATTTGAAGAAAGGTTTTACAAAACACCAACCTAAATATTGAAACCTTTATTTCTCAAAATATGAAATTAGAAATTCGAAGTACTTCTCTATGCATAAGGCGAGTGTGGCGCAGTCAGTAAGAAGTTCCGCTGTCTACACGATTGGTCGTAGTTTCAAATCCGTCCTGGTGCTCACCAACTCCTTCATCCCTCCAGGTTGGATAAATTGATACCAGACTTGGGAGGAGAAAACCGTAGCATAGTCGCGCAGTCGCTTACGAATGTGTGCGAGGCTTGAGGATAAAGGATGAAGTCTCTGGTCTCTTAATCAATCCGCTTAGGATGCGTCAACACGTTCACTTCAATTCAAAATCGTTTGAGGTTTACAAACGTGTAAGTGGCCTATACAATGAGTTGCGGGGGTTAACCGATGTGTCAAGACAGTGTTTCTATCCCGTTTTTTTCAGACTCGTCTAGTATCAACACCGGAGGGATGAAAGGCTTGGCGAGCACTAGGGCGGATTCGAACCTCCGATCGATCGTGCAGGAAGCGGGACGTCTTACCGACTGCGCTACACCCTCCCAAAATAAATTGGTACCAGACTTGTCTGGACACCTAAGGCTTCACATCCGACCATAAAACGAGTTCCCCACCACTGCATCGCTAAGTGCAAAGGTTTTTCCCAAAACGAAGCACGCCATGTTATCTTCAATATCACTCATAAAGAATCCTTTCATTTTTGTTCTTAAACGTATCGAGATGCAGCGTGATATGTCACACCTAATAAACCAAGCTCACCCGTTCGATTTGCATCAGATCGCTCCAGTCCGACTATAACACTTCGCGTGTGACTTCTGGCAACGTGCCACCCTCCGTTTGAGAAGCTATGAAAACTCTTCTGTGCAAAATGAGCAGAAGCTTGCGAGCAGCAAAAAATACGGTAGTAAAACTCTACTCAACTCCCCCTTTTCCGTTGATAACTCGTAATTGCCGCTTCCTTATCCTTCGTCATTTACTGCGGCTGAAAATTTTGCATGTGCATGTGTGAGTCTATCTCTGCTTAGTAATACATCTCGGGATACAGTGAGACTTATTAACTCTGTCTCTGATAATCACTGGTCTGTCTTCTGCAACAGTACACAGTGCAGTATAGGCGTTTTTGAGTTAAAGAGGCAGCATACATAATTAACTGCAAATGTCCTAACATCTATTGTTTCGCCATGACACCTTAGTGATGTCTCATTACGGCGCAGAGAAAGACCGTTGATTTCAATTTTTGTTTCAGTTTTCTTTCATAGTGAAATCGATTAGATGATATGAAACCACCGAATGGGACTAAGAACTTCTTTCACAAAATGGAGGTATGTGTTGCATTCAGATTTCGTCATGTGCGCAAATGCCTAGTTAAGACTTAGCGTCCTTAGGAGAAAGACTCAGGAATACTTCAATCACTGAAGGTATCGTGCTAGCATGAGCATTACTTGCTCTGTTTCAAAAAGGACTAAAGGCCTCTTTGTGCGGCGGCCCCGCCGCGATGGTATTGATGTACCGAGATGAAAGACCGACTACTGATCAATCTTCGTTCATACCATGCCAATTACTCCCTGACAACAGCTTACCCATAACTTGGTTTGTAGTGCATGCATTCCGCGGGTGGCTCGTTAATATCATCTTTTCTTTTGTGGCGCAAAATCCCAGAGACATTCTTTTTCTGATGGGGTTTTGTAATGTACTTTTGATTTGGTTGCACAGAAGGAGGAATGGTGTCCATTCTTTCTTTTTTTTTTGTTCGCTGATGACCTTCCATACAATACTATGGTCTTTTATTCTGTTCAGTTTTTTTTTTGTGCTCTGAAAACCGAATGAATTTCAGGTGGGCCGAACACATGTTAGCCGCGTAGATCCTTCATTTTGCATTTTGGCTCTTTATATTCAGATCTTTCAGCACATTTTCTGTTCGGAGGTGTTATATCGAATAACAAAGATAGGACTGGAACTCTTGGTTTCCCTATCTCGTGCCATTTTCAAGAAAGTAGCGGAAACTTTCGTAATCAGTCTTGTTAACATTGGAAGATAAACAGGTCGCAATATAAAAACAAATGTGCACAAAAATTCCTATTCTTGACTAGAACTTTGCTGAAATTAAGCGCACGAAAAGTTTTCGCCATCACATTGTCTTTTAAACTTACAGAGTACTGCTTTAAAAATGAAGCGAAGAAAAATTAACAGAGAAGTGAGCATTAGAGGAATGAAATGAGTACGTGAAATGGTAGAAGCAACTTAATCGCTTGGTATCTTCATATACTCTCGATCGAATAAGGGCTGATTTCCACATCAAACAGTGGTGATTTATAGGTTTAAGCTCCTCTAGAGTTGCTGGGACGTCAGCTGTATGAACAACCACCATTCGGGTACTGTGCCCTTTGAGAGAGAGAGAGAGAAAAAAGGAGAGAATGGGAAGAAAGGATTTGACTTACCAGCATACCGTTAACCTTCGAGTTTTTGTTACCCATGCTTTTTGCAATTGGTTAGTTTCGTCCACTTTTAGTCCACGATAGGACTACCTCGGAAAAGAATTTCTTGGGATTTTGAAAGAAGAAGTATTGAGATTTCTTCAAATAAGCGCGCTTTAATTGGGGTGAATTTAAAGAGCCTATCTTTACGGAAAAAAAACTGCAGCCAAAATAGGACTTCCTAGCTCTTCACGGACAACACCAAATATGGATACATTTTTCTCTACTTTCGACCACCTTTTCTTCAAATCAATCGCCCATCAAGCATACAAAGCACAGGGGAAATATATTTGGAGGGGGGAGGAACCGCGCTCCTATTTCTGGAAGCTTTATCTTCTTTTTTCTCTTAGTAGCTTTAGTCTACATGTCATAGATCTCTCAAGACTAATGCTTAGGTTTTAGAGCACCGATTTACTTAGGTATTCACTTCCAGAAATAACCCGTAACCTCCAACTCTAGATTTGTTTTCTTGTTTTCCTTACGATGGGTTGGTGGAACTTTATTTATGGGCTGACGTTTCGAGATCCTCGCCTGGAAATGGTTCGAGGTTTTTGATGCAGTGCAGGTTCCATCATGCTCTTCTCTCCTTGCAAAGCCTAAGTATCAATCAAGTTCTAAGTGCACTATGCAAGAACTCTAAATAGAAAAGCAAACTGATCAGTCTCACCGCATAGCGAGGCTAGTGAACCACGTTCACGCATTCTTACAGATTCTCATCCAAGGCGGTAGATTTACACCATATACACTATCTTTAGGTGTTGGTCTCTGGAGGATAAAATGTAGTTGTGGTGGTACTCAACCCTGAACGGATTCAACTGTACTCGTACTATAATGAGTCGCGAACTCGACCTGCACTCAGAGCGTAAAAACGTCCACGCAGCACAGTAACCGTTCTCGTCACTAGACTGTTTCTTTTGCATACTGACTGCTGCAAGTTTGCTGCTGCAGAATCTTCGTTACTGATTACTACTTGGGAAGTGCTTGCATCGAAACACAAAGAAGGATTTGACGAATGGCTCGCTGATTGTGGATTGCTGTAGAAAAAAACGACCTTGGTCCAAATCTGGAAATCCCGTAAAGTCACGAAGCAGCCCCGGGGAGAATGTAGTTGGGGGCACTCAGTGAGTGGCGCCCTTCTTTCTGGATCTATCTTACTTTTTTCCTGTATTCTATTTGATAGATTACTACGATCTTCGCATAATCTACAGTTTCACAGTATAGACAACATTCCAACATACACTGCATATCGCAAAGTCTTTTCCGAACTCGCTCACGCTTGATAACAAGATCATATTGTATTAGTGAACATCCCGAACTGCCGTTAATACAATATGATCTTGTTACTGTGCTCGCAAAATAGTACGGTGCAGCAGTTAAGGAATGGGAGAGGAAAGGGAGCACAGAGGAATCCTACCTTCTCTTGGAGCCCTCAATGTTTTATTCACAGTTCGATGTTGGGTGTTAGATTTCCATCTCGTACAATGATATCTATAAAAAGAATTCGAAAGAGCTGAGCTGAGTTTGCGCAACAAAAATGTTTGACTGGTATAAGGCGTAGAAGTTCGCTGACAGTATTAGGGCGGCACAAGAATGAGAAATGTGACGAAAGTGAGTTTGAAATAAAATGTGCGAAATTAACCCACGAGAAAGAAACGTTTGCTTGGAAGGCATCAGAACCATTCAGGATTTTCAGGAATTAATTCGAGAATGACAAACACTCGTCTATTATGGAATGCATTATGCTGTTATGCGTTATACTGTGAGCTATAAAATTGTACTACATGCAGATCCTTAACACAATCGAAACACCAGTACTTAAGGATACTGTACAGTGTGTAGATCTCAATCTCCTTGGGTGACAACCTGTAAGGATGCGGTGGTTTACCAGCCCCACTAGCAGGTGAGACTCGTCAGTTTGTTACCTTGTCTGCAGTTCTTGCGTAGTGTACTTAAATGCAGCATACCACGAATCTGACATGGAGAGGGAATCCGCGGGAGAAGCTAAGTGAGGTTTTATATTGCGGAATCCGTGGTGGTTTCGCTCATATGTCTCTAATCGTCGTAAAAAGAAACGGCATGGAAGATGTCGTTGCTTTAATGACGATTTCAGATGAAACGCGTCACCCTTGTGTACCAATTTCGTCCGCGTGCGTGCGGTAGAAGATCAATTATGTCTTTTCAGCAGCCTATTTAAGCGACTATTTAAGTGACTGCGCTGCTGAAGAGATGGGAACGTGTAAATGGAAGCGTGTTATAACGTACCTTATAGGAGTTAAAGCGGTTCCCAAGCCGACGATTACGACGATTAGGAAGAATTGAGCGGAATCACACCGAACTAGCATTTTCCGCAAATTCTCTGACCACGTCAGATTCGTGCTGCCTTTAAAACGATATCGAAGCTTGGCAAGGAGAGGCGAGTATGATGGAATCTGCTTTGATAACCCTTGACTCCCGTTGATCATCGAACTGGTCGAGCGGGCGCCAGTAGTTCTTCCATTTATCCCGATAGCGTGCCAGAGTCGGGTCTCCTTTTCACGTGGGACACGAAGAGCATCATAATTTTCTTTGAAGGACTTCGTGAAGAAATCTGACCATCGGGTCGGCGGTCTTCCTATAGTGCGCTTAATATCGCGGGGAACCCAGTTGCTCATGGCTTTGGTCCAACGGTTGTCGTTAAAGCGCATCACGTGTCCGGCCCACCTTATTTTACATTCCTGGGCAAATGCGGCGGCGTCTCTAATTTTCGATCGCTGACGAGGCAAAAACTTCAAATCCCGCCCCTCACTTGCGTGAAGTTGGATACTCCTAGCATCACTCTCTCAACTGCGTGTTCAATGACGCTCACCGCGTTTTCTTCCTGCTTGTGAAATGCCCAGGTTTCTGAAGCATTGGTCAAAGCAGGAAGTACAGTGGTGTTGAAGAGGTGAGCACGGAGTCGGGTGTTCTTGGTCTTCTTCACTACATCCTCGATATTCTTATCCGCTCCACAAGCCGCTCGTTTCCTCCTTTCCAGCTCGGGGGTCAGGTCATTCATCATGTTCAATTCCCGACCCAGATAAACGTAGCTGGTGCATTCGGATATGTTCGTTCCGTTGAACGTGAATGGGGCATCCGAGACCCATGCGTTACGCGTGAATATCGTTTTTTGCAGTTTCAGCTGAAGACCGATGCATCCACATGTTTCGTCGAATTCGGTCAGCATTCGTTCCGCTTGGCTGATGCTGTGTTGTCAGTACGATGTCATCAGCAAAGCGCAAATGGTGTAGCTGCCGACCATCAACCTTCACTCCCATGGCATCGCATTCCAGCTTTCGCATTGCGTCCTCGAGGGTGGCTGTGAACGTTTTGGGTGAGATTGTATCACCCTGATATTCTTGTAGAATGGCGAAATTCCGATCGTGAATATGCTGTACAACTCTCGAAGTACCTTTATGTACTGAGTAGTGACGCCTTGGTTGTCCAAGGCTCCCATGACCGCATCCGTCTCAACTGAGTCGAAGGCCCTCTTCAAGTCGATGAAGGTGAGACAGAGCGGCATCTTGTACTCTTTGTGATACCTCTAAGAGTTTCGAAACAGTGTGAATGTGGTCCATCGTGCTGGATCCTTTTCGAAACCCTACTTTCTCGCATGGTTGTCCTTCATCCAAGACTTTTTCAATCGTATCAAGGATCACTTTTGTAAAGAGCTAGACGACGGGCAGTAAGCAGATCGGCGACAATTGTCGATGTCATTTGGATCTCCCTTCTTATACAACTCTTGTCTTGCTTGTCTTCAGCTGTTTTCGAACCTTGCATTCCGACAGGTAACGTGTGAAAAGCTTCGCCAAGGTGTTGGTGAGTACTGGCGGAAGGTTCTTCAGGTGCGCGAAAGTTCGACTTCCGTGAATCTTTGCATAGTGACTGAGAGTATTTGATTTATATTGTCAAGCAATAACCAAGATTGTTAACAGTTTTTTTATTACGGCTAACGTTTCTGGGTGAGGCGTTTGAGAGGATATATTGCAAATGTTCTTACTTTCCAGGCTCCGACGAAGGCGACAACGCCGTTAGCTGTAATAAAAAATGTTCTTCAGGTGTTCTGGTCTTATTCTGTCGGGGCCGGGTGCCGTGCGATTTCTTACTGACATGATAGCATGTCGTACTTCGGACTGGAGAACCTCTGGAATGACATGTCCGTCTTCCCTCAGGTAGTGCGGAGACGACTGGACATTGCTGTCGAAGAGATCAGAGTGAAGGTCGTAGATGGTTTTTTTTTCATCTACGACGTAGAGACCATCTTCTCCATCTAGTGCAAATGTTCAGGCTTAATTCTGTCGACACACTGTGTTGGCACCGGGTGCCGTACGATTTCTTACCGACATAATAGCATGTCATATTTCGGACGGGAGAGCCCCTGGAATAACCCTCTTTCCTCAGATGGTGAGGAGGTAGGTGGACATGGTAGTCGTAGAGATCAGAGTAGAAGTCGTAGATGATTATCTCCATCCCCCTTCTCGATGCAATAGTTGTTCCCTTCGGGTTCCGGAGAGCGGTCATCCTCGTATTGCGGCTGTCGAAGTCTCGACGGGCATAGCGGATGTTTTTTCTCGCCTCTGCTGCTTCAGCCAGTACTTCTGCTCTGCTCTCTTTAAGGTCTTCCTTTATGGCTTCTTTGCAAAGCCTTGCGAGCTCGGACGTGAGTTCTTCGTTCCCTGCGGCTCGTTCTGCTCCACGCTTGTGTATCTACTCAAGAATTTCAAAAGACAAACGTCTCCTGGTGGTTTTGAAACTCTCTGCCTTCTTCGCGCAATCGTGAAGGTGTTCAACGAGCCGGTCATATTCCTCGTCGATGTTTTCCATTGCGGAATCTTCCCAAAAGCCGGCTAGCGTAGCGAAGAGATCCCAGTTGATGATAGTCCTGGGATTTCTCTCTCTGAACTCGGCGACTTTCTCTGCTCTCCTTGTGAAGGGAAATCTTCCTCGGAGGAGGCGACGGTCCGATCTCGTATAGAACTTTGGCACAACAGCGACGTCCGCCAGGCAGAACCTTTTACTAACAATGATGTGGTCTGTTTCATTACGGTATCCTCCACCGGTTGGCTCTCACGTCCAGCGTAGAGAGCAGGACTTCTGGAATTAAGAGCTCCCATGGATGGTCTTAATTGTCATGATGAACTCGGAGAGCCTCTCCCTCTGGTAGTTCCATTGTAGGCCGTGGATCCCGATGTGAAGTTGCTCCGGCGTTCTTCGTGGGCCAACTTTGGCGTTGAAATCGCCAATTATGACCTTGTAGAAGGCATAATCTTCTCGGTAGAACTTCTCCAGGTCCATATAGAAAGCTTCGACTTCCTATTCTTCGTAGCTTGATGTTGGAGCGTAAGCGACGAAGATAGTCAAAGCTGGTGTTGGACCACATCTTCTCATCCGCAGACGTCCGATTCGGATCGTAAGTTGTTCGAAAGAGTCGATGTTCTTTGCCATACTCGTGTTGACGAGGACGCCAACTCCACCAACTCCCATGCTGTTGCACGTTCGTAAGAACATTTCTTCTCCAGTGTCATATACGGCGTTCAGTGGGTGACGTCGTCTGGTCTCGGTCAGTCCGATGACGTCGTACTTGGTCTTCTTGGCTTGCATAATCAGATCTTCGATGGCCGCTTCCGATGCAAGCGTACGTGTGTTATAAGTACAGATCGTCATCCTAGTCGCTTTCCGTTTCGGTAGCCTATAGGCTCCCGTCTTTGCTGGCGCTACCAGGCTTCCCGAAATCAGCGGACTCTTTTCTATTACTGTGACGTGCGTAAAATTTTAAAACCCATGGGCAGGTTGCAAGCCTCTAGTCCCATGAGTTTTCGGAGATCGTTGCGTTCTTTCGGAGTGGACATGTGGAGCTTATTTGTTGGAGGCGACTCCAAACCGCCTTCCTTGCACCTCCCAGTCACTTGATTGCAGGCTTTGGCCGGACCGACGTGCGGTATACGGTAGTGTTATTATCCGATCGTGGCACAGCAGAAACAGGGAGTCCTTTCCCTAAATCCACCCGCGTTTCAAACCTTTGTTAAAGACTATGCTTTCGAAACATCAGACCATGAATAAAGATTCACCCAAACCTCATTGACAAAACATGCTGAGATTCCAAGAGAGTACTTACAGAGTGAAAACTTTTTTTTTCGTGTGCAATATCGAGACGCCAATCTCTTCAGAAAGTACTTCGATAAAGGATAAAGGATAAAGTTTCTGGCGTTAATCAATCCGCTTGGGATGCGCCCCCACGTTCACTTCAATTCAGAATCGTTTGAGGTTTACGAACGTGTATCTGGCCTATACAATGACTTGCGGTGGCTAGCCGATGTGTCAAGTCAGTGCTTTTATCCTCCCAGACAAGTCTGGTACCAATTTATCGACCCCGGAGGGATGAAAGGCTTGGTGAGCACTAGGGCGGATTCGAACCTCCGATCGATTGTGCAGGAAGCGGAACCTCTAACCGCTACACTACACCCGCCCCACTATACTTCGATAGTATTTTGCAATATACCTTTCAGTTATTTCTTATTGAAGCACAACATTCCGACAGGAAATCTACAAAACTGCAAAATTACTCTTAATTTCCGACTTCCCGGGGTTATTTCTTTTTGGTTTCCCTTGTATTCTGTTCTCTGACCGTTCAACCTTTGCTAATCTTTGCAATACCAGGTGCAACGATTTCTGAAAAAAAGAACTTTAAGACGGTTTTTCTTTTGTGCCACAACGTTTAACTGTACGAAGCGAAACGAGTATTTTGTCTCAGAAACTCAAATGTGTACAGGTGAAGTAAGAGCACGTGAACATAGTAACGGTAATTATAGTAATGATAGTGATGGCAATAATGGGTTGGCAAGGTATTTGAGCAGGATCACTCTGTAGCGCTAAGATCGAACTAGTGCGCGACGCAAAAACGTCTATAGAGTACCGAAAACGCTCCCATTGATAAAATCGTTTCATTCGCATAATAGCTGCTGCTGATTTGCTGACCCTTCGCGAATTTCTTCTGGTTACCAAGTGGCCGTAGCTTGCATCGAAGTCCACAATGGAATTTGACGAATGGCTTGCTGATGGTCGATAGCCGTGGAAGAAGGGACCTTGCTGCAACTGTGGAAATCCCTGTAAGGTCAAGGTTAACTACTAAAAGGTCTACTTAAAGTCGCGAATCAGACGAATGCCAAAAATCTTCATGATGGCTAACGAAACAGCCCTCTTTAGCGCCACCAGCTTGCGAATACAAATCGAAAAAGGGTGGATAAAAGTTGTTGCATGCATGCTCGGTTATCGTGGATTACTATGGAAACCATTTTCGGCCCTTTTTCTTATGATATGACCTAGTTATTCATTTCTGGTAAGTTTGTTGGGAAGGTAATGGTGGGTGTTACGCAGTCGACTAGAGGTCCGTTGTGGTCAAAAGATCGATAGTTAGGAACCGGCCTAAAGTTAGTGCAAACCAAGCCTTTCATCTTCTCGGGATCGATAAACTGGTACCAGACTTGTCTGGGAGGACAAAAACACTGACTTGGGCATCGGCTGGCCACCGAAAGTCATTGCATAGGCCAACACGCGCTCTAAACCACAACGATTACGAATTCTAGTAAAACGCGTTGGCGCATTCCAAGTGGATTGATACGCTGCTACTGACGTTTACTTTTTACCTTGTTCGGAAATTTTGGTAAAGTCAAAACAGTATTAGCTCCAGATCTGTACTTTTTTCTTACTAGCTTTAGCCAACATGTCATGGATCCCGTAAGACTAACGCTTGGATTCTAGGGCCCCGAGGGCCCAGCTGTTCATTTCAAGTAATGGCCTGTCGATTGACAAATGGGAAAGCCTATTGTCACTTAAAGGCATCGCTCATCTCTCCCTACAACACTGTAAACAGACGGCTTCGGAATGCGGTTTCTTACGGCGTCCTCCATTGCAGCGCGCCACTCTTGCGCCCCGCCCTCGCCTGCGATTCATCGAATGGAATGAATTGTCTATCGGGGCGTCCGAATGGATTTTCGACGAATTGCAGGCGGGGCAGGGCGCAGCGGTAGCGCGTTGCAATGGAGGGCGTCGTAAAGAACCGCATTCCGAAGCCGTCTGTTTACGGTGATGCAGGGAAAGCTGAGCGGGATCACCCCTGCAGTCATAATCTACGACCCGATATAGGTATACTACAACGAAAATCCACACCACGCCAGATTCATAGGCTGACGCCCTTTAGAACAACATTTCTGTGCTCTATAGACGTTTTTGCCTCGCACGCACAGGTCGATCCTAGCGTAACAGAGTGAGCTTGCGCAACTACTTTAGCACCAGTGGTAGTATACTCGTATCTAAACTTACAACTTACGAGCTGCGGGAGGCTCCGCCCCTTGTCCCAATGCCAACGTGCTGCGATATTCAAGATAGAGCAGAAAGTGACCACTCCTTGTGCTGTTCAGAGAAATAGGCCCACTCAGAGAAGGCAAAAAAGGTGGATGCTACGATCGGGTCGAAACGACATGAAGCGCTGACAGTCCCGTAAGCACCTGCGCTCGAAGCGTGCGGTAGAGAGAGCGGTTGAAATCGAGGTGGGGCCGTGGCGAACTGCAGAGATGGGTGGTGATAGCGAGGATCCTTACACGATCCCAACCGGTACGTCTCACCGCTTCTGCGTAAGCAGGCTGCTTCGAACGCAACCGCTTACGCAACTGTCCGTGCTTCATGTCGTTTTGACCCAACTATACTTCACGGAATCTTAACATAAAACTAACGAGGAGAATATCACAATAAGTCGTACCATAAGGAAAGAAGGTAAGCACGACTTTCGAATTTAAAAGAAGGTGAGGGAGAGGACATTCGACTGCACACTTATTTCTGGATGTTTTTTTTACTTCTTTGCCCTTGTAACGTTAGTTTACATGTCATAGATCCTCTGAGACTAATGTTTAGGTCTTAGCGCTCCGACTGACTTAGTTATTTACTTCCGGAAATAAGACCGCGACAGAGTGCGTGAGTTGAACCTTCCTTGGTTTTATGTCTATTTTATTCTTTCTGTCTTCTCACTAATAGTTTTGGTTCCAACATCATTGTCTTTTTCTACTAATGAATCATTTCGTGTTCTTTGTAACACACGCCTACTCCATTCATATTTGTTTCATTTTTGTGTGTCTAACTGTTCCTACAGCCGTCTTTGTGTTTCTCTCTTTCCACTTATTCTTCTCAACCTCACTCTCCTTTTTCCAGTCTGTTTATTCTTCACAACTTGTATGTTGCTAGTTCCTTGCTTGGCTACTAGTTACTGAATGCAATGAGAAACGTCACTTAAATCACATAAATACGTTGCCAGAACATTGAAGCTAGATTATAGAAAAGATAGTGGAGCTTCCTCAAATGAAAGTTAAGGCTCTTCTCCAGCATCTCTTTCAAATTGGAAAAAGTACATCCTGAGTTAAAAAAAAACGAGAGAAAGCCACAGTGGTCCATTACAAAGCCTATGTATAGTAGAGTCAAAACGACATGAAGCCCCTACGCGATTGCGTATGCTGCTTCTCATGAGACGCTTCGGTGGAGCGTAGCGGCTAGGAGCGTGGTGAGACCCTTGCTGGCACCATCCATCGCTGCAGTTTGGGACGGTCCCAACTCGGTTCCAACTGCTGCCTCAGCTGCGCCGTTTCGAGAGCGTACGCAAATGCACCACAACTACATTCGTGATTCATGTCGTTTTGACCTGACTTTAGCGTTCTCAGACTTTACTTCAAGTTGCAGCACGTAAGAATTCTCGATAGATAGTTTTTGGTGTCTTTGGATTCACTTTGAATATCATTTTGAAGTTTTCTACTACTATTGAATCAAATTCGGAAACAGAAAGGGAAGTCAAACCCTTCCCATTTAAAGTTAAGCCTTGCGCTTTTCAAAAGGTAGACGAATGAACGAAATTTCCCAAATTAGTAATTTTGTAACCACTAAAACCCAACTAAAATTTAATTTTGTTTCCGCTCTTTTACCAGTTTCCAATTATCCGCTTACTTTAAAGATACTACGGTTGCCGTACCAAAGAAATATATTTGAGTGAAGTGTTGAAGGAATCAATGGGAACCTTTGGTCTTCGCTGGAAACTGCTCAAAAAACGTAGAACCAAATCGAAACCATTTAGGAACTTTGGCTATGGTGATGCTATTATATAGTGAGAAAAATGTCATACAAAAGTTAAGATGTTGAGTGTCCAGCTACTGCGTCAAGACACACTTGATGCTGTGGGATTCAAGTGAAAACGGCTGTGAACTTAATAATGTTGAAAGAAACCCGCCCGTAAAAAAACAAATACAATAGAGGAACAAATAAAGTAGAAGTCTGATGACGCAGAAGGTGAGAAAGAAAATGAAAATGCAGATTAAACAAGTGATAGTAATAAATGAGGAAACCAGTACAAGAACAAATGGAATGACGAGAAGAAAACTGGAGAGAAAAAGAAGAGATATTAGCTATGTACTTACCTGAAGTTATCATCGTTAGTTAAAAGGTAAGAATCAAAAATGTTTATTGCAGTTTCATTCCTCACTTTTAAATTCGAAGATCATACTTCCCTTCCTCCCCTGTATTACGACTCATTGTGATTTTCTCTTCATTTGTTTTACGGTATGAGTTCATGGAGCATCGTATGACATTCAGCTTCTAACTTTCCCTAAGCCTATTCCTCTGAAACAGCAGAGGAAGTGGTCACCTTTTCCTCTATTTTGAATTTCCCTGCATATTAGCATTGGTCCTCCCGCATCCGAATGTAAGTTTAGATACGAGTTGATGCTAGTAGTACTTTTTTGATCGAATATAAGTAAATGATTTACAGGCTGTGGATATGTAAAGCGACTTCAACTGTGTGTAGTTGTAAATTATCAGTTGTTTTCCTGGCAACAAGTGTGATATATGTACCTGATTCGAATTGTTTGACATCATCATAATGTGACCTTTGATAAACGGGAAAGTGGTCACAGATTCTCGGTTGATATATAGCATGACCCACCAGATATGCCTGTGGAGGCGCGCACCTACTCCAAAAATCTTTCGACGAGTGCAATCAGAAGTGTTGAAAAGACCGTACATAGAAACGGGGGCATGCGCATCATTTCCCGTATATCTATAAATGGTGTGAATAGAAATGCGACCTGCAGTATGTAAATAAAAGATGAATCTGTACACATATAGCCACCAAAGCTGAAGCTGCAAAGTTAGCTGTGTGAACTCATCCCATGAAATATGGTCAGCGAATGTGGCAGTGGCTTGGTAGAGAAAGGCAGGCAGTATCTAATTATCTTCCTTAGAAGCATGAAAAAAAAAACAGCATCGGCTATTTACTATCATATGCCTCCCGAAGTGTTCCAATGTCATTCGTTTTATACTTATACGATAATTCCTTTAACTCGAACAGAACCACAATGCATCAGATCAAGCCAATAAGTGCGGCGGGTCTCGTTTGAACACTTTCCATCGTTAATTGCTCCGGCGAGGGGGTGCGTGTAAAGAAGGTCCCGGCGGATTTTCGAGCATGTCCCGACCAAGCCTCGGCAGAGCAATTAGCGATGGTGCTAGAAAGAGATTTACCTTCGTTGTTACCTGAATAGCTGACTCTACTCACTTACCGCTAGACATCATACGCTGCATCACCACGCTAGATTATAATTTACGAGCTAATAAATTGTTCTGAAGAATCAGATAGATCCACTGGAATTTTTTGATGGTAGGTGATCTCAAATTTGTAAGTGTACCAGAACGGAACATTCCAGCTTTGAAAAGTGATGAGAATGTATTATCTTTAACCTTTTATAAGAAAAAGAGTTAATTTCTATACTTCCTAAAGGTAGGGTCTAAGCAAAACTCGCTCCAGTTCTCTTTTTAGAATACCTGAGAAGATGACATGCACTTTTAACTATATTTTACTTTAATTTATTCGGTAATTTCGGCAACTTGCACCCTTTTTCTTTACTAATTCCCTTATAACTCTGTAGTTCTTTGCGTCTCTGTGGCCAAAAGAGCATCTAAGATGATTGTCTGCTCTCCATAAGCGACTGGAGCGTGACCTCATCGAGATATGTTCGCGTATAAAACGGCATGTCTACTGGACACGTATTGTCTCGTAGGCATTCGCGGAGAATCCGCCGGGACCCTCTTTAGAGGTCCCTCCTGGCGAGGCGTGATGTGTTGGGATTATGCTCGAGAATCTGTGGAGTCTTTCCATGCAGTCTAGTTCCTTTAAGTATTTGTCTCAACTTTTAGTTATGGGCACAGTGGATGTTAACCAAGGTATCACGTCACACAAAACTGCTACAATCCGAAACTACAACACACAACCGCGTCTCGGTAAGCAAGAAATATAACTAATTATTTGTGGTTCTTTCTGCTTCAATTCTGAATTGGACTGTGATGTTGATTTAATTAATTTTATAACATACCCATAAACCGGCTGTTCAGTGTTTCTTCACTATCCAGCTGGGTGTACTAAGGCTAAAGCATATTTAACGCATTGACGACAAAGCGCGTTTTCAACTTTATTGCCCGTGGGACGGGAGCGCTTTTTTCGGGCACGATCCACGGGTGGGTCGTATTGTTCCATGTAACGGTTTTTTTCCTCGTGTTACTTTGTTCGCTCTGCTGGCTTAAAGGCATCACCCCACAAATCTGGAGTGGTACAGATTTCCGATGGAGTATTCGTATACGGGATCGTAGATTATTGAGAGAAAGGTGATTCCGTTCATTTCTTCCTAGTTGTCGTAGAAAGTGACCCAGAAGATAAGGCTCCAAGTGTTCCTGCGCACTTTTTTCTACAACGATTGGAGCGCGCCAGCCTCGTGCACACGCCGCATCTTCCGGGCCGTTTTTTACGGCAATTACCAAGAAATGGACGGGATCGGCCACCTCTCCATAATCTACTATCCCGCATATGAATACTTCACCTGAAATAGGTACCATCTCAGATTTGTGGGGTGATGCCTTTAATAATTTATGATGTGGTTTTCGACAACTTATTTCTACACTTACTACTTCTTCGGCAGTCTTCTTTTTCCAAAATGGCTGAAAAAAAGAATAGACAACCTTGACGACTGTTTTGAACGTTTTTTAATTGACAGTGACAGAGGAAGAAGATAACGAGCAGGATGATGGAATCAACGGTTTAGTTGAAGCTGAGGATAGCTCAGAAGATTACGTCGAGAAAAGAGATAATTACACCGACTCGGATTCATGGTCTGACACTATTGCCGTACATGATTCCTGGCACTTCGACGACAATTTCGGGATTAATTCAATGCTCTTGGCGGAATGTAAGAAACACATCGACTACTACTGCCTGTTTTTCAGCAAAGATGTTCTCAGTCTGATAGTCAAGGAACTAATACATACGGACAAGAAAAGGATGAATCATGGAAGACTTATAGGACCACTCTTTTGAAGAGCTGATGCATGGCAAATAGTACGTAGATTGTTGTCGATGTTTATCGGGTTCTTCTTATAAATAACGCAGTTTTGCTGGTTTCCATTAGCTTAGTGTTCTGCATTCGGATAGGAGAAAGTGTTAGCAATCTTAAAGAGTGCCGTTACAGAATGCGTTAGGTCCTTTAGGACTTCGAAAGAGAGAACCTCGGGGATAATATGCGCATCTTCTCTGAAGTGCTGAAGCGAGGAAGCAAGGGTGTTGAAACGACTTCTTTTTTCGATGTGGTTCCATGGTTATTCTATTGATTTTCCAGAGCACGAAGATCTTTGTTTTATATTTAACGAAGTCTCGTTTGTCCTACTGCTCTTCTCTTGTTGAGGAATTCTTTCACAGGTTTTCTGCTGAACGTCGTGAGTTCGTATAAGTGTTTATGGTTGCTTGCGATTCGTATGGCTCTCCTCCGACATATCAATTCGAGAGTTTCCTTAGATATGCGTCTGTTGGCGGTTTTAAAAGTCTCGCCTTTCTTCGTACAGTCGCTGACCAATCACATTCTTCGTACTCTTGATCATCGCAGTACTTTTCCAGAATTCAGCGAAGAAGTCTCAGTTAAATGGTGGTTTTAGGACTTAGTGAATTCTGCGGCTCTCTTTCTCTCTTTTGTGAGAAGAGAAATCCTCTTCAAAGGGAGCAGTGATCTGATCTCAAATCCGTAGAAATTTAGGAGAGCAGCGACATTCGTTGTTGTCTATTCATTATGGTGCCGCTTACTGAGCGATTTCGATGTCCAGTGAGAGGGGAGGGCTTCTGGAATTGCGATATTCCATGGATGGTCCTGGTCGTTATTATAAACTTGGAAGGACTTCCCCTCTGTTCGTACTACTGTAAGTCGTGGTTCTCGATTTAAAGTTATTCAAAGGTTTTCCTGGGACCATTCTAGCACTGAAATCACCAGCAGTAGCCGTGTAGAAGGTATGATAATCTATGTGGGACTTCTACATCTTCATGTAGAAAGTTTTGGCTTTCTCTTTCTCGTAGGTTAATGTTGGAGCTTAAACCGTTTTAGCTTTTAGTACCTCAGATCGCACTATTTTTCTCTCTTCTTCTCATCAGGTCTTCAATGGTACGATGGAAGCGCACATACGTTGTATGTAGAGATTGCAGTCGGAGCTTCTTTTTTCAGTTTTTGAAGTCAGAAGATTTTCCTACTACTTTTTGAGCGGAAAAAGTGTAAACTGCTTACTTACCCCCCTTTCACGGGTGAAAACAGCTTCCCTCCGATGTGGGTTGCTGCAGTTATTTGTTGTGAGCGACTCCATTCCAAAACTCTTCCCTTGCACTTCTTCAGTTGTCTGATTTCGGGATACGTCAAAATATCTGGGCATCTCTACGTCCACATAAGTAGTGAGTCCTGGCAGAGCAGAAACAGGCGGTCCGTCTCGAGAGAAATACGAGATTGCTTTTTGTCCTCGTTTAACCCTATATCCGCCACCTAAGGATGCACCACACTGTCTATTGATTAGCCTTCTGTGATCGCCTTATTGGGAGATATCTGTGGATTTACATATTTGCATGCACAAATATATTTTCGTCGTTAAATGAGTTCAAGTATGTGAGATCAATGCTCCGTGCGATGAATGGGACAGAAGAGACAGAGGAAGTACATGTCAAGCAGAAAATAAGCGCTCGTTTGTAGACGTATGGTTCACTCTGAAAATATTTAAAAATATTTGCGATTATACAATTTAGTCAAATGTCATTATGTCTGATGGAGATTGCTGGCTGAGTAATGCTTTACCTGCGTTCTCGGTCGATAACGAGTAATTTCAACATTAGCCATCGAATATCAAGGGTCTAGAGCATTGTTTCCATGGATCTTACATCATCAACTCGATTGGTCATTTGTGGCTCTTTATTTAAGGTCTCATTATCATAAATTTTGATGAACTGGTGAGTGATGTAATAACAGTCCAAGGTGCTTTGTCGATGCATTTCAAACTCCTTTTATACCTCTCTTTTTTTCTATTCGGACGCATCTTTTGCAGTATACAAGACTGTCACCGGTGTGAACGGACCGCTTGTTATTCTGACCGATGTCAAATTCCCGCAGTTCAGCGAGATTGTCCGTATCACTTTGCCGGATGGCTCCAGGCGATCAGGGCAAGTACTTGAAATCACGAGGAACAAGGCTGTCGTACAGGTATCATTCATTTTATAGTGAAAATATATTTCTTTCGTGTGTTCCTCCTTCAGGTCTTCGAAGGAACTTCTGGTATTGATGCTAAGAACACTATCTGTGAGTTTACCGGTGATATACTCCGCTCACCTGTATCAGAGGACATGCTTGGCCGTATTTTCAATGGCTCTGGAAAACCTATCGATAAAGTAACTTTCTTGACATTTTGCTTCATCTATTATTTCGGGAACTCCATACCTCCTGCTTAGGCCTTGTTTGAACCTCCAAAAACGTTATTTGGAGTGCTGGTCGGAACTGATACATTTTTTCTCAATGAAACAACTTTTGCACAAGCTTAGGAACTGTTCGGAATTTCATCAAGCTTAATTTTATTACGTTGCATGTAGTTTGGTGGGTTGATCACCGGGAATACATCCATTCTGGGGAAAATGCAGAGATACTTTTTATTGCTGGTTAGCACTTTCGTCCCAGATTCCTTATCTACGACAAGTTTCAGGAATAGTTTTCAGAATGCGTTGGGTAGAGTGGTGCCTCTTGAATATTCTTAATTGATTCTTATACACGATATTAAGGGGCCTCCCGTTCTGGCAGAAGATTTCCTAGACATTAACGGACAACCTATCAACCCGTGGTCGCGCATTTACCCAGAAGAAATGATCCAAACTGGCATTTCTGCTATCGACGTCATGAACTCTATTGCTCGTGGTCAGGTAGGAGACCTACTTTCGGGTATTTTAGTACGATCCGTTCCACTTTTCCAGGTTCTGGGTCTCCTTTTTTTATTGGTTTGATGCAACTAACACATCCACAACAATACATTACACTTACATAGCTGTTACTCGCACTAAAAAGTAGCAGATTCCGACCTATTTTTTTCCGCGGAACGGCGACTAATCTCACTGCTTGAGTTTATCTTATGCCGTGATAAATGTCTTTCTGCTTAGAATGTTTCTCTCTTTTCAAGTTTGAACGTCCGTGAATGAAAAGGTGTGGGGGAGTTCGGATTCAATATTGCACGTTGTGTGATTTTAGACTCGAGTAGAATTTAAGAGAATTCCCAAAGAATTTTTTGGAATATTTCCAATTGTTTCCAGAGTAGTCCCCCTGCAATCTGCAATGGAAATAGGAAACTACTCCCGGGGAAAAGATTAATCGGTTTTATCAATTAATTAATTTTAATTACCAGGTCAAATATATTCATTGTTGACAAATTAATTGATTAATATGTCGGTAATGAATATATTTGACCTGGTGAGCGCAACGGTCTTCCAATTGAGCAATAAAGGAAGGAAATCTTTGTCAAACTGAAAAACAGTTAGTGTTACTGCAGAGAAGTCGCGCCTACGCGGTTGAACACATTCCGCGCCCTTCATAAGTAACGCGTTGTCGACCGTTTATTAAAGCTGGGGAGAATGAGCTTCATGATGCATTCATACCAGATAATATTCATTTTAACTAGTTGTTCTTTTTATGACAGAGCACTAGAGAAAGTTGAGTTGGAAAATTTTGGCTGAAACTCTTCTTCCAGCAATCTTGCACATACGATGCAATAGTATCGAGGTTCCTATTGTTGTCATTTAAATATCTTTGTCTTTTTTTTTTCGCGACACAACAAATCAAGATTTCTGAAAATTGGAAGTGGTAATCACCGGATGAATAATCGCCCATGTATGCTCATGTACACCCTGGTCCTACCTTATTCCAGAAAATCCCTATATTTTCTGCTGCCGGCCTTCCCCACAACGAAATCGCCGCACAAATTGTGCGTCAAGGAGGTGAAATTTCGTCAGACACGGAGGATTCTAGGAACAATTTACTGCGAACTATTTCAGGTCTTGTCCAGCTTCCTGATCGTAAGCACGAATCTTCTGACTCAAACTTTGCCATTGTCTTTGCTGCTATGGGCGTTAATATGGAAACTGCTCGCTTCTTCAAGCAAGATTTCGAAGAAAATGGTGTTTCGTTTTCACGTCTTGCTTTTTTTCATGTTTTGAAGACTTTTCGTTAAGGATCCATGGAGAACGTTTGTCTTTTCCTAAATTTGGCGAACGACCCAACCATCGAACGCATTATCACGCCTCGCCTCGCCCTCACTGCAGCTGAGTTCTTCGCATACCAGTGCGAAAAACACGTACTCGTCGTGCTTACTGACATGTCGTCTTACGCTGAAGCGCTTCGTGAGGTGCGGTATACCACAAGTACCCACCAATTTTACTACTCTCTTATGTGATAGCATTTTTAACGAGATAAAGTTCATTGCTGAAATGTCTCCATCTATCGTTGATCTGTAGTCGACTGCAGTTTTGTTTTTGGTCGTAATGGCAATTTTTGCAGGTCTCTGCTGCTCGTGAAGAAGTACCTGGTCGTCGGGGTTTCCCAGGTTACATGTACACTGATTTGGCTACTATTTATGAACGTGCTGGTCGTGTAGAAGGACGGGATGGTTCCATAACTCAAATTCCAATCCTCACTATGCCCAATGACGGTTTGCACTTTCGATCGTTATGTAGTAAGGGACGAGGGAGAGGCGAGGTTGCGCTGTTTCTGCATGACCTATCGGAGGTTCAATTCCGTCCTGGTGCCAACCAACCCTTTCATCCGTCCGGGTTTGATAAATTGCAAATTTGATAAATGGTACAAATGAAATTTGATAAATTGGTACCAGAGTTGTCTGAAAATAATTTAAAAAAAAACTGACTTTGTACATGGGTTAGCCCCGCAAGTCATTGTACAGGCTAGTTATGCGTTCGTGAACCTCAAACGATCCTGAATTGAAGGGAACGCGGTTGCGCATCCCAAGCTGATTAATTAACGCCACAACCTTTATCCTTCATGGAATAAGTTCTGTAGCTGTTCTTTTTTTCTAGAGCCTTCTCGCTTTACAGTTTTTCGACCATTTCAACATATTGTTCCTGCAACTCAGTTTTATTCTAGAAGCTTCCTATATTGCTATAATAATATGGTATTTTACCATGTGACAACAATATCTGCAGTTTGTCTTCATCTTCTATCCCTATCGCAAATAGAGTTAAAGAACTTTCTGGGTTTTATCCACGAGAATTCTTGAAGTCTAAGAGAGTGTTGGTAAAAATGCAACAGGAATAGAATATGACAATACAGAAAGGAAATTGAAATCACCTAGCTTGTCCTCATCAGACCAGAAATATCCCCTATCCTAATAATAAGAGTGGACTGAGGCGTGGGGTTGCTTGTCCTTGGTCATGTACTGTTGACGGTGGATCTAAAACTCTTAAAGACACCTTATCATGGAACTGATGATTTTAAGGTCTCCGTGGGTAAATATAGAGTTCGAAATTCCTTTGGAGTTTGAAAAAAGTTCCTTTTTCCGCAGACACAAAGAGCACTGAATTATTCTTTGAATAATCTAGCGAAGAGATTCGGTTCGACGGTTTTCCTGCCTGTCGCCTATCATGCGGAGCCCAGCCGCTCATAGCTCAGGTACAAGGATTGGGACCGGGTAAAATGTGGTCTGGGGGAAGTTGGGAACTCGGTAGCGCCTTCGTTTCCTGAAGTAAATAACTAAATAATTGGGGCCCTAAGGCATAAACATTAGTTTTGGAGGATCTATGACATGTAACCTAAAGTTACTAAGAGAAAAAAGTAAGATGTAGCGTCCAGTAATAAGGGCGCAACTGAGTGCCTCCAAGTACATTTTCCCTGGATTGCATCCGCATCATGCGTCCGAGAGTACTTCCCTATGCATGTGTGGCAATGTCTGTGATCATAGATCGTTGCCGTAATATGAAATCCCTTCTTGAATCCCTTCTTTCATTTGCGTGGAGAAGCAATTCCTTACATGGCCCTTTCGATTGGACGTTCAAACGACGCTGACCTCGTTTCCTTCCTGCTTGAGAAATGTTGAAGTTTCGGAAGCGTAGGTTAAAGCAGGAAGTACGGTGTTGTTGAAGAGATGAGTTCGGAATTGAATGTTCCTAGTATTCTTCACTACATTCTGGATGCTCTTATATGCTCCCCAAACCGATCGCTGTCTTTTATCTAGCTCGATGAACCACGTAGTCGAACATGTTCATTTCCTGACCTAGATGTACATAGCTAGAGCGTCAGCACATATTCGTTCGTTTGAGCTTGAATTGGACATCAAAAAACCAAAACCGATGTATTTTTGTAAACATTTTTTCTGGACACAGTGGATGTTAACCATGATATCACGTCTCACAAGAGCGCAATAGTCCAAAATTCTGATAATGTGAATGCCAATCTTTCTACACGTTTCGTCAAATTTGACTTGTGCTTGTTCCATCTTGATGATGTTTGCTGTTGTTATGACGATGTCATCTGCGAAACAAAGATATTGGCCATCGACCGGCCTCCCTTCCGCTCAACTTTCGCTCCCGCGCATTTGTACTCCAATCCCACGAGGTGAAGATTACGACTTTGATCGTGAATTTTCTGTACAACTCACGAAGTATCTTTTTCTAAGGGAGGACTGTTACGTTGTCCAGGACTTTCATGACCGTTTCGTCGCAGATAAGTCAGAGGCTTTTTTACGTCGATGGAAGAGCATCTGTAGTCTTCCGTTATTCTGTTGGTTTTGAACCAGCGTACGTAGAGTCAGTCATACTAAATCTTTTTTGAAACTTTGCTTGCTCTCATGATTGTCTACTGTTCGTTTTTTAAGTCCTGTTTAGGACCAGTCTTTTGAAGAGCTGATACATGGCAAATAGGTTGTAGATTGACGTAGACGTAGATTGTTGTCGATGTTTAGCGGGTTCTTCTTATAAATAACGCAGTTTTGCTGGTTTCCATTAGCTTAGTGTTCTGCATTCGGATAGGAGAAAGTGTTAGCAATCTTAAAGAGTGCCGTTACAGAATGCGTTAGGTCCTTTAGGACTTCGAAAGAGAGAACCTCGGGGATAATATGCGCATCTTCTCTGAAGTGCTGAAGCGAGGAAGCAAGGGTGTTGAAACGACTTCTTTTTTCGATGTGGTTCCATGGTTATTCTATTGATTTTCCAGAGCACGAAGATCTTTGTTTTATATTTAACGAAGTCTCGTTTGTCCTACTGCTCTTCTCTTGTTGAGGAATTCTTTCACAGGTTTTCTGCTGAACGTCGTGAGTTCGTATAAGTGTTTATGGTTGCTTGCGATTCGTATGGCTCTCCTCCGACATATCAATTCGAGAGTTTCCTTAGATATGCGTCTGTTGGCGGTTTTAAAAGTCTCGCCTTTCTTCGTACAGTCGCTGACCAATCACATTCTTCGTACTCTTGATCATCGCAGTACTTTTCCAGAATCCAGCGAAGAAGTCTCAGTTAAATGGTGGTTTTAGGACTTAGTGAATTCTGCGGCTCTCTCTCTCTCTTTTGTGAGAAGAGAAATCCTCTTCAAAGGGAGCAGTGATCTGATCTCAAATCCGTAGAAATTTAGGAGAGCAGCGACATTCGTTGTTGTCTATTCATTATGGTGCCGCTTACTGAGCGATTTCGATGTCCAGTGAGAGGGGAGGGCTTCTGGAATTGCGATATTCCATGGATGGTCCTGGTCGTTATTATAAACTTGGAAGGACTTCCCCTCTGCTCGTACTACTGTAAGTCGTGGTTCTCGATTTAAAGTTATTCAAAGGTTTTCCTGGGACCATTCTAGCACTGAAATCACCAGCAGTAGCCGTGTAGAAGGTATGATAATCTATGTGGGACTTCTACATCTTCATGTAGAAAGTTTTGGCTTTCTCTTTCTCGTAGGTTAATGTTGGAGCTTAAACCGTTTTAGCTTTTAGTACCTTAGATCGCACTATTTCTCTCTCTTCTTCTATTCCGTTTCCTTCAACAACATATTTGTTGTTTTGACATGAATAGACTGTTTAGGAGACCTCATTGATTCTCGACCGATCGTTGGTGGATGCGGTGCGTCACTAGGGTGCCGCGTTCCAGCTTACCTCGTAAGTGCGAACGCGGTCGAAACAAGACTGTGAGGAAAACTTCAGTAAGACTATAAAGTCTGATGAGGTATACACCAGCTCTCAATCTGTTTATGAATTCGCTGTCGACGTAACAGCTCCCCTATCTGAAATGAGCTCTTTATCACTTCGACGTACTATCAAGGCCTACTGAACTCAAGCACGTCCCTTCGACGTACACTGTGAGCAAGAAACCACGGAACGAGTTGCATGGTCTGTCTAGAAACTGAGTGATGGAAAGTTTTGTAGAAACGATGAACTTGGACGGTGCTGAAGTCTCTCCTTCCAATTGGGAAATAACGAAAGTCTTCCGTTCAATGGATTGACAAAAGTGTATCTGACCGGAGGCGGTGGAGGCGTCCCACCATAATTCGCCTTAACAAGAGTTTATCCGTGCAGAATCCAAGAACTACCGAGGGATATCGTACTTTTCGATTCTCCTCAGCGAAGTCGTCTATTGAAAGATCGTTGCGTCGTGTAACGTAGCAGGTCCTTTAGCAGATCGTCCTCAGCTTATCGAACATCGGCTTATCGAACATTGCGAAGAAAACAATCATACCAACTTCTGTCCTGGTCGTTTTACGATTGACCAGATGTTTATTGTCGAGAGAGTGATTGAAGTACGACAGCGGCACTTGAAGCCTTTGCAGTTAGCCAGCCTGGACCTCGAAGCACTTTTCGATTTTCCTCAGCGAAGTCGTCTATTGAAAGATCCTCAAAGAGCATTCCAAGAAAGTTCGTTCGCCTAATTTAGGACATGAATCGAAGAACAGCTGGTACAGTTGGAATAAAAAGTGGGTTTGCTTCACCATTCGGAGCGAAAAAATGGACTAAGACAAGGACTTGTTGCGGGGCACTTCTTGTTCAGCGCTGGCATCAATGATATACGAATAACAGTCGCGCATTGACTCTTTGATGTGACTCTGGCACCATCGTAAGGACTTCTAGTGGTCGACCTCGAGTCCACTAACGATATAGTAATAGTCGCTTCAAGCAGCACGACGTTGCAACATGTCGTCGAGTTTTATCGAAACTTGCTGCAATCTCTGGTTTATGATTCCGCCCCTCGTAAACAAATGTAGGTCTCAGCGAGACATTCAATGGAAAACAAGTTAAACGGGCAACCAATTGAATTCATTGACAATTCCTTTTGTTTGGGCTGTGTGCTCAACAAGACTCATCAAAGATGCGCTAGGGTCAGTTGGGCATTTCACCTCTTCAATGTAGTGGCTTTGATCGACTGACATCGTCAAAGAAAGGCTACAAGATTAGCTATCAGCTATTTGCCCGGCGTTATATACGGACGGGCAAAAGTTGGCAATTCCTTTCACGGTGACGAGAAGCTCGACTACGTGAAGAGGGCGCTGCTTAGGCGGGTGCATTGCTACTTTTGCCCAATGGTATTTTGCAACGAACTTTTTGCAGAAATGGATGTGCCGTACCGGCGGATGACATATGGAAAACATCAACATCACGCATCCACCCTTCAAATACCGTCTTTGCTTTCTTGGCCTCATTATGTGGAGGCCACGAGATGGCTTTGTTTGAGCTGAGTTGAGGAAGCTACAAGACCCAGGCAAGAAAAGGCCACCTAGACGTAGAAGAAATATTTGCACGAGGTGGTGAAGGGATATCTGAAGGAACTTTGCGTCGACAGGCAGTTCAGACGAGACAGATTATAGAACAGCGATGGACAAATTCTATGCGAGCTATCGACTAAAAACAACAGGATGTGCCCAAATATGGTTAAGGACGACTCACCATGGTGAAGATGCTGATGAGCCGTGTTAATCGGCAACATCCGTCTGCCATTTAAGTCAAATCACGCTTTCAAATCATATATTCAGATGACTGAATGCGCGTAATGAAGACGTGACTGATATGTTTTGGTAACAGTCAGTCTCGTGTACGTTTCTAGGGATAAACTGTTTATAATTGTCTCGATAACTCAACACTTCGATAGACTAGATTGATATATGTTTCACCGAAAGATCCATTTTTGTCAACAGGTAATTCTTCTGAAATAATAACGCATTTTTGGAAAACGCTGATCATTTATCGATAACTCTGAGCATTGTACGCTGTATTATACGACGTTTTACTTTTCCCGATTCTGCTCCCGTATTCGTCAGTTTTGTTTATTATCTTCCTGGTAGCAAGTAAGTGCGTAAGTACGTTTCATAATTAATTCCTCGTATGGCTTTTATCGCTTGAGAGGAGAAGATGTGGAGACGTCTCGTTTGTCCTGTTGAAGAAGCCGGGAGTTTTTCACTGTTCTTTTGTCTCTGAGATATTCTTTTCTTTATTCCTTCTGTGCTTACGTTCTCCATTGTTGTACTTCCTATAACTACTACTTCTTCCTATAACTACGGTTGCACTTAACTCCGCGTTCAATTCAAATTCTCTGTTCCATGTATTTACCCCAAACCCACCTTTCTGACCACTCCGCTCGCTAGTAATTGATAGGCCCTTATTTTGGCCTTTTTGGGTTTGATATCTCCGGATGTTTGTGTGTCCTCGAAATCAAGGCTTTTGTCAAATGCGTTAAAATGAGAGCTTCCCAGAGTGGCAGGAAAACTCGTCAGAAAAGAACTGTTGAAACTTTGCAGATGATCTACAAATAACGGGGTGGGTGTTCACCTACGTAAGATGTTCTATTAATGCGCGAAAATTGGAAAAAAAAAACTACAGTTGTAAGTTTTGTGCTTTAGACATCACTCATCCTATACCTGATCTCACTGGATACATCACAGAGGGGCAAATTTACGTTGACCGTCAGCTTCATAACCGACAGGTAATTTTCTATTCCTGCGATTTTTAATGTTGTTCTTGTTACTTGTCACCATAGTCTAGATTTACCCCCCTATAAATGTGTTACCTTCACTGTCGCGTTTGATGAAGTCCGCTATCGGTGAAGGAATGACGCGCGAAGACCATTCTGACGTATCTAATCAGGTTCCTCACTTTTATTTAATTTCATAGGCCTCGTGACAGCGTGTGGACACTCACTTCGTTCTTTTATTCACAGTTATACGCCTGCTATGCTATTGGAAAAGATGTGCAAGCTATGAAAGCAGTTGTTGGAGAAGAAGCATTGTCATCGGATGATCTCCTCTATCTTGAATTCTTGGTTAAATTTGAAAAGAACTTCATTACGCAAGGTAAGCACTATGTGGTTACTTGCATTTTTGATTGCAGATGCTTAGTGTGCCTTTGAAGGAAACTATGAAAACCGAACCGTTTTCGAGTCCCTCGATATTGGATGGCAGCTTCTTCGTATATTTCCTAGGGAAATGCTGAAACGAATTCCTGAGAGCACACTTGATAAGTATTATCCTAGGGTTGGTACGAAAGCTGATTAACAGTCTCTTAATTTAGATGTTAAGATATGTCTATTTCTACTGTAATGTTCTTTTTTTGTGGATCAGATCGACTCTGTAACAACGTAGTGTCCTTCATGACTATCATTTTGTTTTCCTTCTATCAGAAATAGAAGTAGCATCTGTCTGAACAACCATTTGTCGCGGTGGTTTCTGTGTCCTGTTATGAATGTGATATGAGATGAGTTTTCTCCTTTTTTTAATGTTGAAGAATGACCATATATTGTTAAGGTGAAAATTAGTAATATACTGCGAGACGTTCCGCGTCTACGGGAAATTTGAGTTTGATGACGACCAAACAAGCTAATTATGATCGTGGGCAGTAAGCTCCATCATTTTTGAAATATGAACACAAGAGCAAAAAATAGTTATATACATGTAGACGGGTTTGTGGATGTGCTAGTTGCAGATCCAAATTGATTACCCATTGTTTCCATTCCCAGTCCGTTTTTCACGAAGTGAATTCCATTCGACCGCGTTTGATTCCTAAACGTAATTCAATTTTCGTACTAAAATCATCGCCAAGATTATGATGTGGTGTTCTTTCTGTACATGAGCACCCCATCCAAGCTTGGCCGTACTCCAACATTTGTTGCAGAAATTCCTGCATAGTCCCATTATTTGATCTCTTGCAGTAAATCCCAAGTTCTAGCAATTTGCTGTTCTGTAGCAAAACTATTGCATATGATATGAATAAAGGGATGAAGTGATGAACACGTAACTTTTTATTAAATTGCTTGAGCTGTAGCCAAGATTGGTATTGATATTCATTAACAGTTAACGTTTCTGCGTCAGAGCCTGAAAAAAAATCAAAGCCATCAGTGATTTATTCTCTAAAGCGCCTTAGCACCCTACAGAAAGCACACGGTAGGTATGCTCAAACAGCTACAAGTCGGCTAGTGGTTACCTCATTTGCTGGATTTGGGAACACAATAGGCCACCACGTACCACAACTACGACTAACAAGGGTTTATTTCTTTTATAGGGAGCTCACGGCCAGTTGCATAGATCGAAACTTGCACAGATCTTGATATGGAGCTAGTTCGTTTGTGACACTCATCCTTCCTGTTCATTTCTAGACTTTTGACGGGGATCCAAAATGCCTCTAGTGTTCTTGGTGCTCGATCTCGGACTCGAATGATAGTATAGCAACTTCTACCTCTATTTCGGGAGTTTTGATGACTTATTCTACGGTGTGCTCCGAGCGGGGCGGAGAGTTTAGATTTTGCGAGTCCATCTAGATGGTCCTTAACTCGAATACACAGTGGACGTCCCGTTTCCCCTATATAATCGTCACCGCACAACCTGCGCGTGACGCAATACATCACTCCTGATACCATGCAATTCCCTTCTCTGCCGTCTGGCCAAACCACGCAGCTAGGACTTGTGTAAAGTCCGTCATACGCACGATTGCGTGCTAGCTGACATTTGAAGTTTGCTTGTGGCATTTCCACAACCCTCACTTCGTTCTGTAGACCTGCCTTTCGCAGAGAGATCCATACCTCTCTGCTCATATCATCAGATATCTACGGTAAACAGAACGGAATCTTTTCTGGGCCATCCCCTACTATCTTGGATCTTCGAGAATTGATGAACATTTGGGATACTTAATTACTTTGAACAGCATTTTTCACAATCCCATAATCTGGCGTGTAAAAACCGTCTGAAGCGAAACCTTTCAGAGTCGTTTTTGATGTATTCTAGAAACAGAGAGGTAAACTGCCATCAAACGATTTAAGTCACGCTGATAGATATCTTCTGTTAACAAAATGCATGATATAGTCGTGACAAAACGACATGAAGCACGTTGTAGTTGCACGAGCGGTCGTGCCGGAGGAACACAGTTTTTGACCGCTCGCAGACCGCTTGCGAGCGGTCTGCATGGCAATTTGCCAAATTTTGGCAAGTACCGTCTACCCGGCTCGATATTGGCCCGATATTGGCCGCAATTTTTCGTTCGTTTTCATTTTCTGCTCTCTGATTTTTCCTCTTTCATATTTTTTTTCGTATTTTTGTTATCTTTGCTGTATTGGCTTTCGCTGCAGGGATCTATATTGCATCTGTATTGTTCATAAGTTATTGTATTGCTTTTGAAATATGGTTCAAATTTGTCTTTATTTCTATGTTAATGTTCTTTTTCTGTTTCTTCGCCTACTCTCCATTACTTACAAATAAAAAAGCATTGAAATGAAAATCAAATCAGAAGAAAATGCAAAAAGGAAAAAAAAAAACAAAAAATTGCGGCCAGTATCGATCCGGGTGACGTCACTCGGCAAAATTAGGCAAATTGCCAAGCACGCCGCTAGCAGACCATCTACGAGCGGTCAAAAACTGCACTGCACCAGCGCGACCGCTCATGCAACTACACCGTGCTTCTTGTCGTTTTGTCACGACTATACCATGGATGTTGTTAACGAAAGATATCCATCAGATCTATCATCCATGTGCGTTCAATCAAACTAGAATCGTTAACAAGCGGAAGGACGTCTTTTGCTTTCTGTGGATCAAAGACATCAAATGCATGCTGACAAACTGAAACATCAACTTGATCACCTTTGATCTCATCACTCTCCCAACTGTGCGTTCAATGACGTTTAACGCGTTTTCTTCCTACTTGCGAAATGCCCAGGTTTCCGAAGCATAGGTCAAAGCAGGAAGTACGGTGATGTTGAAGAGGTGTGTACGGAGTCGGGTGTTCTTGTTCTTCTTCGCTACATTCTCGATGCTCTTGTACGCTCCCCAAGCCGCTCTTCTTCTGCCCAGCTCTGGGGTCAGGTCGTTCATCATGTTCAATTCCCGACCCAGATAAACGTAGCTGGTGCATTCGGATATGTTCGTTCCGTTGAGCGTGAATGGGGCATCCGAGATCCATCCATTCCGCATGAACATCGTCTTTTGTAGATTCAGCTGAAGACCGATGCATCCACATGTTTCGTCGAATTCGGCCAGCATTCGTTTCGCTTGGCTGATGCTAGGTGTTATCAGTACGGTGTCATCAGCAAAGCGCAAATGGTGTAGCTGCCGACCTTCAACCTTCACTCCCATATCGTCCCATTCCAACTTTCGCATTGCGTTCTCGAGGGTGGCTGTGAATATTTGGGGTGAAATTGTATCACCCTGTCGGACCCCCCTCTTCACGTCAATGATGATGTTCTTTTAGAATGGCGAATGGTCGTGAAGTTATTGTACAACTCTCGAGGTACCTTTATGTACTGAGTAGGGACGCCTTGGTTGTCCAAGGCTTCCACGACCGCTTCCGTCTCAACTGAGTTGAAGGCCTTCTTCAAGTCGATGAAGGTGAGACAGAGCGGCATTTTGTACTCTCGTGATACTTCGATGAGTTTCGAAACAGTGTGAATGTGGTCAATCGTGCTGAATCCTTTTCGAAACGCTGCTTGCTCGCATGGCTGTCCTTCATCCAAGACTTTTTCAATCCTATTAAGGATCACTCTTGTAAAGAGCTTGTACATGACGAACAATAAGCAGATTGGACGATAGTTGCCGATGTCATGTGGATCTCCCTTTTTATACAACAACACGGTCTTGCTGGTCTTCCACTGTTTAGGAACCTTGCATTCCGACAGAGAACGTGTAAAGATCCTCGCCAGGGTGTTGAACAGTGCTGGCGGAAGGTTCTTCAGGTGTTCTGGTCTTATTCTGTCGGCACCGGGTGCCGTACGATTTCTTACCGACATAATAGCATGTCGTATTTCGGACGGGAGAACCTCTGGAATAACATGTCCGACTTTCCTCAGATAGTGAAGAGGTAAGTGGACATGGCTGTCGTAGAGATCAGAGTAGAAGTCGTAGATGATTTTCTCTATCCCTCTTCTCGATGTAATGGTTGTTCCCTTTGGGTTCCGGAGAGCGGTCATCCTCGTATTGCGACTGTCGAATTCTCGACGGGCATAGCGGATGCTTTTTCCCACTTCTGCTGCTTCAGCCAGTACTTCTGCTCTTCTCTCTTTAAGGTCTCCCTTTATCGCCTCTCTGCAAAGCCTTGCGAGCTCGGACGTGAGTTTTTGGTTCTCTGCGGCTCGTGCTGCTCCACGCTGGCGTATCAGCTCAAGAGTTTCAAGAGTCAGGCGTCTCTTGGTGGTTTTAAAACTCTCAGCTTTTTTCGCGCAGTCGTGAAGGTGTTCAACGAGCCGGTCATATTCCCCGTCGATGTTGTCCATTGCGAAATCTTCCCAAAAGCCGGCTAGCGTAGCGAAGAGATCCCAGTTGATGATAGTCCTGGAATTTCTCTCTCTGAACTTGGCGGCTTTCTCTGCTCTCCTTGTGAAGGGAAATCTTCCTCGGAGGAGGCGACGGTCCGATCTCGTATAGAACTTTGGCACAACAGCGACGTCCGCCAGGCAGAACCTTTTACTAACAATGATGTGGTCTGTTTCATTACGGTATCCTCCACCGGTTGGCTCTCACGTCCAGCGTAGAGAGCAGGACTTCTGGAATTAAGAGCTCCCATGGATGGTCTTAATTGTCATGATGAACTCGGAGAGCCTCTCCCTCTGGTAGTTCCATTGTAGGCCGTGGATCCCGATGTGAAGTTGCTCCGGCGTTCTTCGTGGGCCAACTTTGGCGTTGAAATCTCCAATTATGACCTTGTAGAAGGCATAATCTTCTCGGTAGAACTTCTCCAGGTCCATATAGAAAGCTTCGACTTCCTATTCTTCGTAGCTTGATGTTGGAGCGTAAGCGACGAAGATAGTCAAAGCTGGTGTTGGACCACATCTTCTCATCCGCAGACGTCCGATTCGGATCGTAAGTTGTTCGAAAGAGTCGATGTTCTTTGCCATACTCGTGTTGACGAGGACGCCAACTCCACCAACTCCCATGCTGTTGCACGTTCGTAAGAACATTTCTTCTCCAGTGTCATATACGGCGTTCAGTGGGTGACGTCGTCTGGTCTCGGTCAGTCGGATGACGTCGTACTTGGTCATCTTGGCTTGCATAATCAGATCTTCGATGGCCGCTTCCGATGCAAGCGTACGTACGTTATAAGTACAGATCGCCATCCTAGTCCTTTTCCGTTTCGGTAGCCTACATGACTCCTGCAACCCCGTCCTATCTGGCGCTACCGTACCAGGCTTTCCTCCGGAATCAGGAGACTCTTTTCTATTACTGTGTTTTGCATAAAATTTTAAATCTCTTAATTAATTTTAGATCTAGAATATTCTAGAAGAATATAATATTCCGCTAGCAGCTTTGCTGAGTGAAGACGGGCCTTGCACCTCTTCTCGTCGTTCATGTTCTTGATAGCTACTCGTACTTTCGAAGTTCTCCCTTCGGAAGTATGAGTCGCTATCAAGATTATGAAACCTGGCACAACCCCCTGGACCTGTTTTTATATCAGCAGACTTTCCTCGGGCTGGTGGCCATCCATTTCATGTAATCTTAGCAGCGCATGACGTCCTACCTTCAGAAAGAAAAGATCCTAGACCACTGGAATAAGTCGCAAACCGTTCTTATCCATAGACCGAGAGGACCTTCGGAACTACCGTCCCATATGCTTGCTGAGCGTGTTATACAAAGCATTTATTAAGATCATCCTCACGCGCATATCTAGGACGCTGGATGAAGCCCAGCTTCAAGAACAAGCTGGATTACGTCAAGAGTTCAGCCGCTTGGACCACATTCAGACCGTGTCAAGGGTTATAGAGGTTTGCCGGAAATACCACCTGCCCCTTGTTCTAACCTTCGTCGACTATGAGAAAGCCTTCGACAGGGTAGAAACGAATGCGATACTGCCAACGTTGGTAGATTCAGATGTGGGACGCCTCGTATGTAAGGACATTAGCCAATTGCTACGATCGATGCACCACTAAGATACAGCTTTTCCACCGCCCCCTCACCATACCCATTGAAAGGGGGTACCACAAGGCGATACTATATCGCCGAAGCTGTTCATGGCTGCATTGCAATGGATAATGAAATCACTATACTGGGAAGAAAGGGGCATACGTGTTGATGGAAGATTTCTATCGAACCTTCGTTTCTCGGACGACATCGTTTTCTTTTCGAGCAGTACCAATGAAGCAGAAACGGTGCTTAACGAATTGAACGAAGCAGGGAAGAGAACAGGACTGCGAATAGACAGAAAGAAGATACAGTTCATGAAGAACGCCATAACACGAACATATCAAGCAAGAGCTACCATAAGCGAGTCACGCTCATAACTACTTTAGTCACATTGAAGTCGAGGCCACAATTTTCACACTTTACCTCGCTGTCGTCTCCGTGCGCCATTTTAAGGCAACGGAATCATAAACCCAGCTTGGTGGCCTCCGCTGCCCTCGCTGGGTCGCGACATTTTGAACATCTGGCGGAGTTATGCTCATCGCGATTGTCCTTCACATTGCAGAAGGCGCAGTTCGACTTGGGCGAAGTGCGCCTGTAAAGCGGGCTAAAGCCGGACTTCAGACTTTTTGTAGTGTTCGCTTCGCTCGCCTTCACCCATCAATAAGAAATAACAGTAGTGACCTTTTTTGTGGAATTATAATTGTTTATTTCTTCTATCGACACTTTCATTTTTTTACTCAAAGATTTAGGCATAGATGAGAGATTTCATGATTTTCTTCTCAAACGCGTCAGTACTATATTTGGAGAGCAATCGAACTTAATTTTACATCTATGTTTCTCTGAAACCTCCACAATTTGGAAACATTATTCGAAATATGAGTTTCCTTCGCTTTCAACAATCAGCAAAGAATGATGTGCTAACATGAAATGACGTGAATATTATCATCGCAGATCGTGCTTGGAAATAGATATGCGCAACAAAGTCGGCTAGCTGCGAGCAACATTTTGAAGGAATAAGCTGCAAATTTTGCTAAATAGACTAGTGCCACTGATCCAGCCACGTAGGTGGTTAAAGCTCTGAGGACCACAGTTGCAACCGTTACCTTCCAATGTTTACCCAAGGCGTTGACCATAAGAGTTAAGGGTGCCCGGGTATGCTCCAGTCCGAAAATCACTGGGTTCTAATCGGAGCATAGTCATGAGAGATCAGATGCTTCAAAGACAGTCCCGTTAAGGCCAACGTGATAGTTTAGCATGCCTTTGATGTCGATATTCTCTGAACAGTCCGTTGTGCATGTTTCATTAACAACGGCATGATCGAAGGCTAGCAAAGTTGTCTTACTGTCATTCCTTGCCCCGCAACGAATGGTGAACTCAAATGTTCTGCAAGCAACTGTAACTCTGATGTCCAATTGTGAGTGTCACTTTGTGATTACTGTAGCTGCATGTTCACAGTTGTAGCAACCTGTGAGGGCAATTGGCTGCATCTCGCACTTTTTCTCAGTTACGATTTATGATAGATTTACCAGTATTTTCAAATCTAGCGTGAGTATAAACTCTCCCTCCTCAGTTATAGCCACCACATTGTCGCCTTCCTTTTTGAGGTTGTAGGAGGACGTTTCTATTGGTAATGCTGAAGACTTTCTTAGATGACTCTAAGATTCTTCTGGACATTGACTTCTGTGAGCATTTTCACAGTGACATCTTATACGGTTCGTGCAAGTAGAGAGCTAGGTTTGTGCTTGGGGTTCATCGTTGCGTTCTACTGGTACGACAAATTTGTCCGGTATACGAAGGTTGCGTTTTTGGAGACAGTATACTCCTGATTGATTTGTTCATTGGTTTTTGTAAGGATATCGCAGTGATGTTGACTCTTTCGACGATTTCTGTCATATATGGTCTCATCGAGAAGACCTTCTTCGTTTACTTCCCCATTAGGATTACCTCGATCTCGATCCGATCAATGTGGTCCACTCTGCACAACTGATCACCTGATAGATTGATCACCTAATCACCTCATAGATTGTGGGTCGATTTACGACTCTGCAGAACTGATATGAGGGGAGAGGCAATAAGCAATCACATTTTATGCCATCACAACCAGAATATCCTAGGTACTTCTTGTACTTTCTCAGTTCGTAGACAGCTTCGTTACATGGCGTTGTGTGACATTTACTCTGTATGCATTACCCTGCTTGTGCTCTTTCAACGTGGTAAACACGAACTTCAGTCTCTCTTGCGAAGAATTCCAGGACCTTAGAGCAGGTCAATTTCATTGTTTTTTGGTGACCTTTATGGACCCAAGCGTTTTGTTCGAGTGGTTGATTTGTATACAAATTTTGGGGGTAAGGCGATTAAACAAGAGTTCCTCATTGTACTGATATAAGCACTTGTTTTAATCTTTGCATATGAGGTGCGCTGAGTGCCGCATGTATTCGTGTTAAAATGCATTTGTACTTGAGTTAAACATGGACATAATGCAGTTAGACCAGCATATGGAAGTGGTCTCTGAAAGTGAAGTAAACTCTGATAAACTTATACGCTTGTATTTTTGAGGTACGAGCTGGACGTTTTCTCTTTTCGTTGATCTTTTTGGGTGTCTATGTTTCCTCTGGAGTACCTCGGATTTCCAGGGGAAACTTTTGTTCGAAGGACGGTAAATTATTTGCCGGCTCGGTAGATGTACTTTAGCAAATCTAACCGAACCGTCGCTGCTGTGTATGATTTTCGTATTTCTACCATATGACCAGCAGCCCCTGGGTATTAGTTCCCCTTCAATCAGAACAATTTCACCTATTTCTGGGACCGATCTTGATAGGTGTCTGCGTTGTTTGACATTGGTTTTTTGTGTTTCTTGTAATGAGGTCAGATATTCAACACTCCATTTTTCCTAGAATTTACTGGCTATCACTTCTGACGTCCGAAATTCTTCAAATGCTGTTTTTCTGTTTGGATGAGATTAGAACCGTAGGGTCGCCCGATACGTCCGCAACTTTGGAAGCGAGTAGTTGAAATTTCTCTTCAAAAAGTCAATGGGTTCCAATGGTATCTCTGCGATATCACTGGAGTTCAGTTTCATAAGAGGTCTCGCGTTGAGCATTGCCTCAGTTCGAGTGATCACTGTGCACATGTCTGCAAGATCCAAGCGTTTGCGTCCTACTGATTTGTTGGACGCTTTTCTGGGTAAACTAAGGGTTTACTCAAGTGGCGAGGAAAGAAAAGAACGGGAGCGATAACATAGGATAATACGCATCAAGAAACGGTTGTCTCCGATCAAAATCATGCAGCAACAACAAATTGCCAAAATGGAAGAGGAGAAAAATTTATTACCCCATAAGATTGATGAGAGGGAATTCCTCGAGATTAAAACTACAACTAGCGAACAAAAGAATCGAATAGAACAAATAAACGCGAAAATAAGTAGGAAAGGAAGAAATGTTGCCTATTTAAGTGAACCGGACAAGGATGACGCAGCGAAATATCTACACTTTACCACACTTACACACATCTACAGTGGACTATTATGCTACCGACATTACCAGCTTAAAAATTGTCTTCTTACAAAATCTGCAAGGAAATTATTTGTTGCAGGATGACCTTATATCTTGATTTTCCAGCTCAACAGGATTTTTTATTTTTTTGCAGCCAAAGTTACAACTTCGGTATTTTGCACTTTTTACTCTAATTTTTGGCAGTTCGTAAATCGCTAACAAATTAGGTTTGCAATCTGTCGGCACAACACAATAGAAAACAGTCTTTGTCCTATGACGTTTTCCGATTACTTCTACCCTATTCGACGTGTCTTCAAATATCAAGTGGATATATTTTTTCAAGAGGAAGAGATCTATTGAACGGTGCCAATTCCAAAAAATTCTGTATCTTTCAAATTTTTATCATAAACTACTTCAGCCTCTATGGAAGGTTATTGTCATCCAGATACGCCGATCCACCAAATACCTTACACACAGCGAGCTACGGGGGGAACGGTAAAGAGGGTCCCGGCGGATTCTTCGCGAATGCCTCCGAGACATAACGTGCCCAGTGGATATGCCGGCGGATACGCGAGCATACCTCCAGTAGTTTATGAAGACGCAGACAACCGTCTTAGATGTTTTTCTAGCCACAGAGACGCAGAAAACTGCGGAGTTACAAGAAAATATGCAAAGAAGAGTGGTATGAGCTGTCGAAATCGAAACCGAATAATTCAAAGAATAATAGTGCTAGATAGAAGTACATGGGATTTTGAATGGTGTTCTAATAAAGAAAGGGAGTGGGTTTGTCTTCGTATCACCTTCAGAAAGTCTAGAAATCTTACGAAATTTGAACTCTTTTTCTTCCTGTAAGTTCCAAGAAGTCAGAGATACAGAAGGTTCCTCTGCCCAGAAATAAATTAGGCTACAAAAAAGCTTGCGAGTTACAGGATAACGAAAGAAAAACGAAAATTTTTATGCGCGTAATTTGAAGCTACTATTAGGTACATCCTTATCTCATTTTTTACGTGAGGATTTCTCTTGCTTCTGGTACGACTACTAAATTGAGATCACTTCACGTCACAAAATTGCAGTGAATGTGTATGATTCTCCAAAACAATTTAGTGGATAGTGAATTATATCCTGGCCGGTGATGCAGCGTATGATTAGCGGTAGGTAAGCAGAGTCACCTATTTAGGTGCTAACGAAAGTGAATCTCTTTAGGACACGCACCATCGTTAATTGCTCTGACGAGGCATGACCGGGGCATGCTCGAAATTCCGCCGGGACCCTCTTTACACGCACCCGAGCTACGGCTGTATTACCGCATTGATTACTACATTTGAAAAGAGTAAACCAAACCTAATTTTCTTAAGCGATTTACGAACTGCCAAAAACCAGAGTAAAAAATGCAAAATACGAAGTTGCAAAACTAAAAACTAAACTTTAGTTACAAAAAACAGAAAATCCTGTTGAGCTGGGAAATCAAGAGACAAGGTCATCTAACAACAAATAGTTTTCTTGCAGATTTTGTAAGAAGACAGTTTTTAAGCTGGTAATGTCGGTAGTTCCAGCAGTTGAAACATGTCACTTTAGTCAAATTTACAAAATCTCCACTGTCATGGAATTATAGTTGTGAGAGAAACCAAATTGTTCGCAATATTATGTAGATTACGTATATGTATCTATAATTTCACTTTTCGAAAAAATATGTTAACGTCAAAAATCACATATCCTTGTGGCGCAATTATCTGTATTATCAACCTTGTTAATGTGTACCCGCAGGTAATTTTTTCCTTGATAGGTCATGAAAGTTCTGATTACATTCAATCGATAGAGCTCGCGCTCGCGAATCTATTGAGGTATAGATCTTATAATAAAGATCAAATTGAGGCAAGTTATGAAAAAAAAGACGAAAAAGACGTGGATTCGCGTCTTTTTCGTCTTCTGCCGAAGAATTAGCGTTAGATTAGCATTAGATGATGATGAATAGAGTAGGATATCTAATTAGCATTAGATATCCTACTCTATTCATTGCATAAGGAGGATAAGGTGAACGATCATCTTCCACCACATCTTCGTTTATTACTGTTCGTGGATCGGGGCTTGGTGGTGCTCGTTTGGGTAGATGCTCGTGAACTACTACCTAAATCTAGAAAGTTGGATAAATCAATTCTGTACCGTGATGTTTACTCGGAGAGCAAGCGTACATTGATTTCGCTGCACAATCCATCTTCCAGTCAACACACCGGCCAAAATATATTTTGCAATGTCCTTGTAGCGTAGTTTGACGAACGCAAGTGCCTCTCCATCGAGTGGTTTCAATTTCTTAGGAACAACTGGAAGTAGTTTTCTTTTTATCGGATGTTCTAATGTTCCCAAAAGAATTTTTGTGTGTAGTTTGATGATAATGTTAAAGACAGCGTATCGCGAAATTGACGATGTTGGGATCCACTTGCAAGATAGAATTAAGGGTGTAGATTACGAGTGTGGGCGTGCTCACTCTCAACTCCCTCATTTCTAAAAACGGCGTAGATTTGGAATTTGAACAACCTAATAGGCACCTTATAACGCCACCTTTATATACTTACCGGTTGTCTCAGCACCTAATCGATTGGTTTTACTTATAATAAGCTGCGGCGAAAACCTTATTGACTACCGTCCTCTCTCAGACACAGCGGGTTAGGAGGTGTTCCGTAGGAAATCCGAATTCAGAAGCTGTTTCCCATGCTGTTTTTCAGGATGACTAGGGGAAGGGAATTGGACGTGAACATGCTCATACTCGTGATCTACCAACCTAACTCAATCTTTTTGTGGAGTGGAATCTTTTTTTTTATTCCAACATCGTTAGTTTCGCAGTAGGCTGCCTGTAAACTATTTTCTCCTCAAATTTCGTTCAAGTTGAATCTTTGCTCATTACACACGGAAATTTCTACTGACAATTTCTGGAAACTAGGGTAATCGAGTTGATACCGGAGTGGACCATTCCTAAAAACTCATCAAATAAGCTTTATCATGACTTAACTTGACTTAATCGGCGGGCTGATTTCATCGCCTAACGCGATTACCCATATCTTCGCCGAGGTAGAAGAGAGCTGTGTTCTAGGTGCCGTCCTAGAACACAGCTCTCCCCACCTTCTCGATCTTCTGCGAGAGCTTGCACAGAATCAACCCATTCGTCGCTATTCCATATTCTGCGAAAACTTACGTCTCGCCTGACCTGCCTATACACGCCGAGCGTCCTCAGGTCCTCTTTCGCCACCTCAGTCCTGAACTTCCGTTTTCGGCCAGGTGACTTCCTCCAGCTCGAACCCGACAAACTCCTCAGAACTCGTTGAACAAGGCGATCTGCCGATCTCCTTGATATATGAGCAAAGAAGTGAAGACAATTTTCTGTAGCTACATTCGATAGTGGTGCAAGATGTTGATATCTTCCACGTGTCATCCGCATACCACATTAATCTCTGCGTAAAGGTCTTCGTTGTGGCATACCCTAGGCCAAAGGTAGCCAAGCACAGGTGTCCTAATAATTTGCAGCTGAAAACAATGTTCTAGTAATCTGCAAGAAAGTTCAGTTCCATATTTTACAAAGAGGTTACACATACTTTTGTGCACATGTTAAAATGAACATAACGCTAAATCAGAAATGAATGAGTAGAACATTTTACTAACCCGTCAAGTTGTCCATCCGAATTTCGGACTTAAAGTCTGTATATTCGATCTAAAACAAGTACTAATGAAGCTTATAAGCAGGGCACGCTTGCTGCTACCTCCTTGTTATGGACCTTGCACCAAATGCCCTCGCAAATGGGGCCGACGCAGAACTGCAGCTTGTAAACCACTTTTCGGCTGACAACTTTTGGCTTGCAAGTAGTGGTTAGTCACACGCTTTATTTGTTACCATTAGTTCCATGCGAAAAAATAAAACTGTAGAAGAAGATGATGTGGAGGTGGTTTACTGTGATTTTAATAAAGCATTTGCGTCTTGATCAAGTCGTTGGAAACAAACAGCTTGACGGACCATCATCACAGGATTTGTCCACTCTGTCATCCCTATAGTGGTCAGTCCTTCTGTGAAGGTTTCTGTTTGTCCACGAATGTCTTTGATGGCTTGCTCTAGCTGACTTCGCTGCCTATGGCATAGTAGTGCTCTACCATACGGAATTTCTCACCCACCTTGGTCACTTAGCTTCCCTGGCAGTCATTCTTGAGCGATTATTCACTCACATATGTAGGTCCTTTAGTGTTGGCAGGTAACCATTTCAAGCAAAAATTTCTTCAAAGAGCTTTACCTCCATCTAGGATGGCGATAACCTGTTTCTGTTGGCACTTTTTAGGCTAATTGCTGCAAGAAAGAATAAGGATAAGGTGCACAGCGTTGATCAATCTCTATGGGGATGCGCCTACGTTCTCGACTTTATTTGAGAATCGTTTGAGATTTATAAACGCGCGTGCAAAATTACAATGACTTGCACGGGGCTGGAAAATGTGTCAAGTCGGTGTTTTTTTATCCTCCTAGACAGGTCTGGCACCAATTTATAGACCCCAGGGGGATGAAAGGCTTGGTTGGCATTAGGGCGGTTTCGAAATATCGATCAATCGTGGATTCACAGCGAAACCTCCTTGCCGACTGCGCCACACCCGCTGCAGGAAAACGTACAGGCAATCTGTTTACATTTGCGATCTTTTCAAATGCTAATAAATTGGCTAGACGTTTCCAAGAAACAAGACATTTGACAGAATCAGGCATATCATTATAAAACTTGTCAAATTTTGAAAAACGTCCATCAGATAATACTGTAGGAAAGAGTATACAGTTTTAGAAAACTAAAATTCGGAAAGAATCTAAAATCTCGGAACGCAAAACGTAACTTCGTTTCTGACGAGCAGAACGACCGAAAGCAGTGTTTTTGCGAACGTGTACACTGTTCTGAACACTTGCGATTTTCGAAGTTAGACGTGGACTACGAGTATGAGTAAGGGAATAAGCAATAGAACTGAAAACTGTAAAAATACGTAATCATCAATTGTACCAAACATCAGTTGTAACCTGGTCCTAAAACATTTGAATGATGATACAGGGTACGCTGAACTGAAAATTCCAGAACGTGTGATACACACCTCTATCAGTTTCCTGAGGCTTCTTCGAAAGCAGGCAATTTCTTGTTGGTTTCATATGATCAAAACAGAAATGAACCGATTTCTCAGAAAAAGGCAGTTTTTCCAATAAAGAAAAGTATAATAAACCCTCGTGGTATTCAACTAGGTGCACTTCTTTAGTCGAGATAAATTAAGCAAACTAGCTCTTGTTAGCGTTGAAGTAGCACCAATAAAACCCGAAGATGACCCATTTCCTTCTTTTCTTTTGTGGATCAGAAACTTAAAATTATACATCTTACTGAATCACTTTCCACTGTTTTCCGATGCTATTGATCGTTTCCTTATCACGGTGTCCGATAGCAAGTGCGAGTTATTCTACCGTGCGCTACTCGCTTGTGTTCTGCACTATTTCAGTTTTTGCTTTTATTAGAAAGATTACAATTCTTTTATCATAAATAAGAAGCCATCCTCCGCTCTCTTCGGCACCTTTTAAAAAGCTCTTATTTTCTACATTAAACCGTTTTTGTAGTGCAGCACTATGAAGTCTGTAGATCACCACATGAGCTCATCATTTCATTACATTTAGTCTATAGAGAGTATGGTACTTCAAACATTTTGCATACATTTCTTGTGAAATTATTACTCGTTCATAAAATAGAGCTAAGTCAAAAGAAGCTTTGAAGGGAGAGGCTTCACATGCAGTTCAAGAATTTCAAGTCAAGATAATGCTTGCAGATACAGCCATTCAGAAAAATTCTGATTTTATCGGAATGTCATCTAGAAAATTTACAGATTTGATGAAAATAAGTTAAACAACATTGCACGCCGCAGTCTTCATAATAATCAAACCTCGTCTAGTAATCAATGTGAGCAGAATTAATTATTAATATCTTTACATGTGAATAGATACAGATTGCGTTGCGGTGGAAACAATACCATATGCACCACAACACAATCGGTCACTAAGAAAAAAACGTTTTATTCAACTCACTTTTCCTTTCCATCATCATTTCCTCTGCTTTATTACACCTTTTTTTTTCAGAAGTCCAATTTCTTGCCTTCCTACCTTAAAAACAGCGATAACAACATTACAATTAGTTTACTGCATAATTCTTTTGCACAACAGGAAGGAAACACAGTTATGTGTTAACACCACCGTTTGACGTGAAAGAATGTCACCGGAACACAGTATAATTACGTGACCATTATTTAGTGGAAGGGTTAGCAGACACAATGTGTCAGTTTTCTTACAACAGCCCCTCAAAAGTAGGGTTTGTAGAGAATATGTAGGGTTCAGCGAATAGATTACTAAAGCAACCAATCTGTAGAATAGAGCCATCATTGTGAAGTGGTTACAATACAACACGAATACTACAATATTGACTTCAGTGCATGTTTCCTCTGAAGATATGCATTCTTCTCATCTACTTTTGCAACACTGACTGTGCTCCAGAAGACCATGAGCTGACTTCAAACTCTGAAGAGGTGAGTGATCAAGTTAAATAAATACTGCGTATGAACATTGAAAAACCCACGGTGAGTGACCATGGGGCACCGTCATAACCTGTCATAAAATAGAAATTTAAAAATGCTTCATATATCACTAGATTTCCCTCTCCGAGATATATCCAAAAACTTGCATATCATTGGGAAGGGAGCAAATTAACACCAATTATGCGCCAAAAAGCAGTAATTGAAACCAAACATAGACTGAGGTTATAGTTGAAAAAGTGTTTAGAGATTCAAACATTCCCATTTGATCAGAACAGCAAGGAGTGTTAGAAGCAAACACATAAAATTGTTATTTTTTTCAGTCATTTTTTCTCTTTTCTGCGATTTTGGTCATTGTGTAAAATTGCGTTCTCTCCTTACTTTGAAATTTTGCTGCAAGAAGGAAGCTGTTGCTCATGTACAGTATTGTATTGTATTCATACGAAGATGTCTTAATTATTTGTTCTAACGCTATTTGGTCAGCGCAGACAAGAACATAGTAAAACTCAGTTCTCTACACACGTATAGGAATTTTTTTCATGAACCGGAACGGCTTCTTCAGATGTGTTATAATCATCGATGGTATCCGTGAAGCAATGTAGATTAGACAGTAAACTGCAACTGTTCTCCGGACTCGCGATAGCGATGATGCCTCGCAGGTGTCTACTTTACACTACAAACAGATTTCATATGCTGTGAAGTTAATACTGAGAAAAATGAAGTAAGAACAATTGGAGTCCACAAAGGAAATTCCTGCAAAATTTCTGGAATTTCAAAACTTTGCGCACTGACGCTTTTTTACGAATAGTGCAGTTTCAAAGTAGTTACTTCGTATCAACTCAGGGATGGTGGTCATCCATCGTGACCTCACTGCAATTCAAGCTTTATATGTATTTATTTGTTGTAACTCTTAGCTTGAGACTCATAACATCCTCTTCTTTGGTAGAGTATATTCGTCCTTCTGGATGGCAGTAAATCTACAACAGATCCACCTATATTCTTTGGATCGACACGGACTAAGGTTCCAATAGGCTCAGCGCAAAAAAAAAACATTTTGGTGCATCGGGTAAAATAAAGCCACATCTCCCACGTCAAAGAGTGGAGTCTTTGGGACCTGAAGAAAGTGAATAGTTCACTGGCCAATTTCATAGGGCCAAATGATAGATAGTGAATCGTATCAGATGCATCCTAAATAAATTGGGCAAAAACTCGTTCTCATACTAACCTGGTTCGAAACCAAATCACTCCCAATAAAACAGCTGTTCAGACCTCTGCCATGGATAGAGTAGGTTAATTGAGTGTTGTCGTATACTGTACGTGCCAAGAGAATAAATGTCACTGTACTTCCATTAAAGTCATATTGCTTTCTTCGCGCTACAACGTTGAGAACTTTAATATTCCGCTATAGGAGATACACGAAGAAGGTTGAGCACATAGGTGCGATAGGGAGAAGCCCCCTCAGGTGAAGGGGGTTTAGCTCATGGGGTGCAGCTCAAGTGAAGGGGATCCTTTCGCCAGCCGTCCAAAAGTAAAGGGGGTAATTTCGCCAACCGTTTAAAAGCGAAGGAGGTCCCTTCCCCAATCATTCAAAAGTGAAGGGAGTCACAGTACCGGCTCCGACTATCGCATCTATGGTTGAATATGCAGAAATAGATGAGAAAGCTTATCAGAAATGTCGCTCAGCTGCATTATCGTCGTAAAGCAATAAACGACAATAAAAACAAGAACAAAATCCCCAAGAGCAATGCAGCGAAGTCAAAGATGAGTACTAAAACTCTAGAAACAGATCCGAAAGAAAGGATTTGATGATTGAAACTGAGCGGATCGGAGAAGGGTCACGGCTACAATAATCAGTGGCTGGCTCCAACGACTTGGCATTCCTGTCAACAGCACGCCTTGATGAAACAAAAATATGCGCAAAAAGTCGGAAATCAAACTAGAATATGTGTCCCTTAAACGCCAAACAAGATGACATCGTCAACAATGAAGAAAATGAAGAAGAGAGGGGTGAAAGTGGTGACACAAACGAAAACTGTATAAGAAACATTACCATACCGTCCTGCTTGCTAGACTCATAGAATTCAGCTTCCACAACTCACGACTGTGTAGCGAAAAAATATTTAGGAATTTGGCAGCGTGGCCTGAAGTAAATTTTCATGGGAGCTTTGACGGCTCTATGGGATTCTATGGGAGCTTTGACGGCCTCCCAGAATACAGGACTATTTTTGAAGATTTTTGAAGCCCTTGTCTATAACAGTGAAGAACTGAACGTTATGGAAAAGATACTTCTACTTACGTAAGGTCTGAAAGGAAGAGCACGAACTGCTACTAATGGCACGAAGTTCATTCCTGAGAATTATAAATGTTTGGTCAAGACGTTGCAAGAAAACTATGCCAACCACCAATTTAACAGGTCCTAAGCAGTCCAAAAATTAGTTACCACGAGAACGGAGAACAATTCCGCCGACAACTACTTTGCAACGTTTGATCAAATCAGGATGCTGACCAACCAAATGATCTTCCAGGACATGATGTAAGGAAGATATGCGATCTAATTAGGTGCAAAACAGTCTTATCCAAATTCGCTGAAGACATCAACTCTGTACTAGTAGCCAATCCATTAAAAGAAAAAGAAACAGTCGATAACCTCATGAATCTAGTGAAAGCAGAGATCGGTGCAGAAGGTCATGTCGACAGCATATTTCCTGACAAGCAAAGCAGAAGGTTACCATGTCAAAAAGCAATTGCTGCAATTTCCTACCCAATTCTAACTGTTTATTCTTCGCAAGGACAATCATACATCAATGCAGTAACGAATGTTCACGGATCAAAGTATTGGACGCAAGATACTGGAGGAATAAACTCGCTGTTGGAAGTGTTGTTCTCCTAATCATACTTATCTTGAATGACAAAGATCAGAAGAAGAGAGCAAAGTGCGAAGAAGCACCACAGAAATCTCTGCTTTATGACACACCAACTTAACCGAGACAACAACTCGAGACCAAAATTTGTTCGTGCCAACCAAAATTGGACAAAATCAGCAAAAGCAACGCAACTGGCAAAATAAAGTATAAAATAAACAATAATAAAATAAACAAAACAAACAGAACATTTAACAAAGATCCAGTCCGGTAGATACACAGGTATCTGTGGAATCCCTAGAGATCAAGGAAAATTGCGTCCTTCACAGTCAAACTATTGTAATAAACAACTGGTACTGATGACTGCTGAAGGCAATATTTGGAACGCCAAAAGCAGGCATATGAAGAAGTACTATTCTTATTCGATTCTAGTCATAAAAACAATCACAAAAAAAGAGTATCTCGCAGAACAACTCACAAACACGTCCAAAGTCGGCGCCACGTCCAGAATTTGCGGAAATATATCGTGCTTCAAAAGTCATATGGTTTCTGTTGAGTGCTGTTCTCCTTTCTCTCAACACTGCCACGCGGTAATTGAGCTCCTCTTTTCTGAGGGACTTCGAACTCAAATTCAAGTAATTAAACGTTGTAATCATAAACAACAATGTAAAGAAGATAACACAAACTGTAACAGCAATCCGTACGATAATATGCGTAACACGTGTACTTTAAAACACCGAGAGTGTCCTTTGGGACATAGATGCGATAGTCGGAGCCGGTACTCCTACCTACTTCACTTTAGGGCAATTGACGAAGAAACTCCTTTCACTTTTGGACGGTTGGCAAAAAAACCCCATCACATGAGCTGCATCCTATGACCGAGATTCCCCACCCAAACGAGGGCCCGGCTCCTCTCTATCGCGCCTATGCGGTTGTCGAATTAACCCCCTTCACTTTTGGACTGTTGGCAAAGGGACCCCTTCCCCCTTGGGCGTTTGGCGAAAAGACCTCATCACTTGAGCTGCACCTCATGACCCAGACGTCCTTCACATGAGGAGGGTCTGATTCCTCCCTATCGCAGCTATGTTAGGAGAGTGGATGCTATGGTGGTGCGCTAGATCAGTTTGAGACTTTAGTACAAAACAGACCCAAATTGAGTGTAGACGCAGATATGAGCAAGAGCTTAGTCTGATATGAGAATGTGAACAAGAACACTTAGGAGCATCATGACGAGCATTATGACGAGTGCATAATGTATGTTTAGAGAATCACGCCCAATCAGTAGGAATAGAAGATGATGGGAAGAATTTTTAAACACAATCCAAGAGTCCAGCAGGAACACATTTCAAACAAGAAGAGTGTCGTCTATCTCTGGATGAGGGAGGGACAATAGAAGCTAATCATCATATCAGAAGTAATGCACGTCATGAGAATGACAATTCGTGATGTTAAGTAACATGAATGGAAATAGAATGCGATACGGATAGGTGCACAGAGCAACGATGTGAGGTGGAGTGATGAAACAGTAGAAACGAGCAGCCTGTTGTTCAAGTCTGGTTGAGAGGCGAATCCAGTAAAGGTGATATGTGCACACATCAGGAAAAAAGAAGGCGGTGTAATGCCACAATAGCGACGAAATGAACAGCCTTTTGTTTTGTTCACATCTAGCACAGAATGGGCACAGTACAGGTGATACGTGCACACGGCAACAGCGAAAGATTCTGAAGCAGTGAAGCAATAGCAGCGAAACAAGCAATCGTTTGTTCATGTGTGGCAGAGGGGTAAACGCAGTAAAAGTATGTGTCCATCGCCGCAAGAATTAAGGCTAAGTAATGAAACACGTCGCGTAATAAGATAGGGAGCGTTTCTTCTATATTTGGCAGAGAGTTGGGCTCAGTGCAGAATATAAGTGCCCAAAGCAGCAGGAAAGGAGCCAGAATAATAAGAAACATCACGCAATGAAGCAACAATAACAACACAACGATCCTTTTGTTCATGTCTGGCTGGGAAGTGTGCCCGCAAAAGCGGCATGAGGTTAAAGGAGACGTGGAACAGAAACAAACCGCACAGAGAGCGGAGTGGTAAAGAGATGGGAGTCTTTGCGAGTGCGGCGACGCCGAAACCGCCTGTTCCCAGAGGTCGACGCGCAGTTGACTTGTGATGTGTAAATGCGGACGATGCACCCCGTCGACGACAGAGAGAGGAACAGTCGATATGATGGAAAAGCGAACGATTCCGCTATATTGGCGGATATATTTCGCACCAAAGGCATTGAGAGCTTGAAGACAAATACTATCTGTCTAGCAAACTTAGATCTTCGTGGTGAGCATCAAAATCAGCACATTCTCATTGGACTCAATCATTACCACGATCTATTCACTGATTCAGCAAACGGAATCCGAACATCATCTGGTTCACATATAGCAAAAACAGTTTTTGTCCTCACTATATATGGTGGAGAATTCGTTGAACCAAGTGGGACTGCCAACAAAATATATCACAGTTTAACAGATATATCAGATAACACAGGAGAAGAACCCTTGCAAAAAATTTGAAGTCGATGGACTGGGAATCATACCCGAAGATTACCAAAAGAATGAAGAGATTTAAGCGTTTTGAAGAGTGGCCTCAAAAGATATCGTCCGAAAACAACGTGATTATCGCTTCATTTCCACTTAAGGAAACCCTGGTAGAGCTGGACAAAAACTGTCCTGTAGCTACACAAGACGGCTGGAATGTTTACAACGGCCTACTCACAAGAACCTCTAACAGCAAAAATGGTATGGAAACTGGTGCGAAAAATAGTGGTCAACGGACATTGCGGAAAAGACCATATGATGTTGCCCATGAGACAACGATTTTCGATTTCAAGTTTATCTCACACGTACAAAAGTTCCTGACTACGTTATTTACAAAGGAACTTCAATTTCGGAAAAAATGATGATCGAAAAAATGTTTTAAAAAACACCATGACAGGTAATCCCATCAATTCCCCTATTGTGCGGAAAGAATTAAATATTTATTCAATCCTTCGGCGCATCCGTGGATGGGTGGTGCTTGGGAGGGACTGCGAAATAAGCGTTTAACAAATCAGTAACTCAAAAACGCCTAACTTTCAAAGAAATGTGGACGGTCATCACACGTCGAGACGATTCTCAACACTAAAGCACTAATGAAGTTAAACTCTAGCAGTTTAACCGAGGTCCTTTTACGACCAATCGTGAAAGAAAGAAGGCAATCCGAAAGGGCTTCAAAAGCCAAAGCGTATAAGATTATCGAAGATCACGAACTAAGACTGAAAAGTGCTCACTATAGAAGTCTGCGAACATTTTTTCCATTAACCATGATTGTTAGACTCCAATATTGAACGAACGAGTTCCCAGCATAGTCTGTGTGAGAAGGAAAATCGATATCTCACCCACGAATTGTTCCTTTCAGCTGCGCCTAGATGTTCATTGTTGAATCTTCAATGAGTTCACAAAGAACCCCACATACACATTACATACCTGTTGTGTCCTTGCTCGAGTTGTGAAGATGGTTTATTTGACCTCGTACTTGCTCACTAACTAAATCCAAATCAGGCAACTGTATCAAACATTGCTGCGTACATTGAGCTGGTGAATAAGAACCTCTCAACACATAGAAATAACATAACAATGAGAATAACACAATGTACACAACTACATGAACTAAAATAGTTAACATCCCTACGGCTCCAACACCTCCCCCCTAAGATGAACGCATCGCGTACGTCTTCATCTTCGGATCGGGTTGCAATCGAAGAGGCGGTTGGCGTTGTCGAGCTGGTCTAGTCGTTGTCGGCGGCACGATAGTTGCTGCTCGATCCTTGAGATTGTCCTTGACGTCGGCGATCGTCCTTGCCATACCATGGTACCGTCGGTCTTTCTGGTTGAACGGCATCTTGGAAGCTTCAGTCTTCTCGCAGCTAACTGTCCGGTGCCTTTTTCCACGCATCTGGTTTGTCTTTTCCACAAAACATCCTCTTCCGTTAGCATGTCGTACACGGTTTCTCCATAGCGATTCTTCGCACGAGGAGGGATCTATTTCTCATGTCGCGGGCGGTAGTCACGCACCCACACGAGTTCTTCCTTCTTATTAGCTGATTCTATCAACAGCGTCAACGACGTCCTCAACTGGCGCCCCAGGAACACCTCCGCTGGAGAAAGATGTCCTGGCGTTGACGCACATGGTGTTCTTCGATAGCACTGCAAAAATTCTGCAAGTTTCTCCGACGTCCCTCCCTCCTTAATCTTCTGAAGGGTATCCACAAAGCGTTCTACTTGACTGTGTATGGAACGGCGGCGAGCGAACGTGCTCAATTCCCTGCATGTCGCAGAATCCCTGGATCTTCTTCGTTGCAAACTGCGTACCGTTGTCTGACACGATCACCCTGGGGTTTCCGAATCGTGCGAACAGCATTCCGAGTTCTCTCAACGTTGCAGTGGTTGACGACGACGACATTTCAGGGACTTGTGGCCAGTTCGAATACGCGTCAACTACTACAAGGTACATCCTACCATTCAGTAGTCCCGCATAGCCGATTTGAATTCTGTCTCACGGTTTCTTCTCAGTGGTCCAAGAATTGAGAACTGTCTTCTTTTGTATCTCCGCAGCTTCTTGACAGTCGCGGCAGTGGCGTACAGCTTCTTCGATGTCCCTGTTGATGTTCGTCCAGTACACATATCCTTGGGCGAGCATCTTCATTCTTGTCATTCCTGGATGTCCTTCATGCAGTTGCTTCAAAACTGCTTCTTGAAGTGAGGCTGGCACGACCATTCTGTGGTCAAAATACAGGCATCCGTTCTGCACTGACAGTGCGTGGCTCAGAGCCTTCCAGCTGTTGATTTGTTCTTTAGGCTTGCTTGGCCATGTTCCTGTCTGCAGCATCCATATGACCTGCGATACCTTTTCATCCTTCCTAGACTCTTCTTCAGCAGCACTCTGAACAGCAAGAATGTCCTGTTTAATTTTGGCCATCACAATATCTTCTGTATGAACCCGTCTTGAAGAATCAGGCGTGACAAGACGTAAGCTTGTCCAAACTCTGTCGTCTTCTGATATTCGATATCAAATTCATATCCGAGAAGTATCAACTTCCAACGTTGCAGTCGATTCGCCGTGTATACGGGCACCATTTTCTTATGATCCGCTTATGATCCGTGAGGAACTTGAATCGACGTCCATATATGTAACGGTGGAACTTTCGAATAGCGAATATCAAGGCGACTCCCTCTTTCTCGATCTGACCGTAGTTCCTTTCTGCAGCGGTGAGACTTCGGCTTGCATGCCATATTGCCTTCTCGGTCCCATCCGGCATCCTGTGCAGAATCACTGCTCCAATTCCAAGGTCTGATGCATCGGCCGCTACAATAATATCCAGACTAGGATCAAAATGCGTCAGGAGCAGGCCTGAAGCAAGCACTTCCTTGGCGCGATTGAAGGCTGCTTCACATTCCTCATTCCATTTGAACGGAACGTTCTTCTTCAACAAAGCAGCCAGTGGTGCGCGTAAATGGCGCATCTCCGCGACAAACGATCCATAGTAGTTGATCATACCAAGGAACGAGCGAACCTCTGCCACGTTCTTCGGTACTGGCATCTGGCGGATGACCTCAATCATCTCTGTGTCAAGATGGCGTCCGTCCTTATCTATGATGCATCGTTAACGGATCTGAAGCATCAAAAAGTTACACTTTTCCAATCGGAAGCCGTATTCGTGAATCCTTCCGAATAGCGCCTCCAAGTTATGCTCCTGTTGTGTGCTTCCCGTGACTATCACGTCATCCAGATAGGCAGCAACACCTTCCAGTTCACATATCATTGAATCCATAATCCTCTGTGCGTATTAATCGTCAGCATTTCCTTCGATTCTTCTTCAACTTCCACCTGCAGATATGCTTCTGTGAAGTCGATTTGCGTGAAAAGCTGTCTTCCATTCAGCTTCGTAAACACGTCCTCCGCAGTGGGCAATGGGTGCTGATGCAACTGCAGCGCATCGTTCAATCCTGTCGAGAAGTCTCCGCACAAGCGGATTTGCCCACTTTTCTTCTTGACTACAACGATAGGAGTGGCCCACTCTGAATGCTCTACTGAGATACGAACTGTAGCGTCTTCAGTGCTGTGTAGTCCAGCTCTTCAGTCGAGCGTCTTCGTCCATCCGCTTGATAATGTTAGCGCAGTCGCGGAATGGTACATAACTGGCCGTCAGCGGCGGGCAGTTTATCCTGAGACACCCGTCGTCCTCGTCCAGCTTCATGAGGATCAAATCGCGCTTCTTGCTATCCAGCAAGACCGAATCCCTGATGACCGGTCCGTACCTCTTGTATCAATAAGCGAAAGTGTGACCCACCTCTTCGTCGGACACGAACATTTGCACATCTTTACTCAGCTGGTCGTATTGATCCTTGCTGACGTCCTGGACGGTAGTTCTCTGCATGGGTGCCAAGGTGGTGAGCAGCGTTTTCATTTCTTCATGTTGAATCCGCATTTGTTCAACCATTGCTACAGGAAAGTTCTCGAGTTGCGACTCCGAAGCCTTACCTTCGGTTCCTCGTGGCATCTTGAGGAGTTCCGATGGACTCGTTTGCGCTGCTTCTGCCTCTTCTTTGTTCTGAATCCTTGGCCGGCTTCTGCTGCCTCTTTTTTCTTCTGAATCCTTGGTCGGCTTTTGCTGGGTCTTCTTTCCTCTGGATCTTTGATAGAGCTTCTGCTTGGTCTTCTTTCTTCTGGATCCTTGATCGCCACTTGTTGTGTCCTTGCTTGAGTTGTGACTTATTGGAATTTAATTTAATGGTTTATTGGACCGCGTACTTACTCAATAACTAAGCCAAAATCAGGGAACTGTGCCAAACATTGTACGTACGTACATTGAGCTGGCGAATAAGAACATCTCAACACATGGAAATAACATACAATGGCAATAACACATTATACACAACTACATGAACTAACATAGTTAATATCCCAACGGGTCCAACAATACCCGAGTGAGACTAAAGTACATGCCTATCACGTTGAAAGATGTGTTCGAACAGGATCTTGCATTGTCAATAGGCGCCACACTATGAAATCAAACAGAACGGTTCAGAAACTGAGAAAGTAGAGGAAGTATCAAAGATATTCTAGTTGTATATCGATTTGCGCAGACAAACCATGTAGGTGCTAATTACCCCTTCCTGCATGCAGTTGATCAGAATAAACTAACCTACATCTCGGTCAATCAATGAAGTAATTAAGTGTTCAGGGTAGACCACAGATCCATCCAGTTCGAGATCTGGATAATCTTAGGAGGAAATCGTCGAAAGAGTCAACATCACAGTGAGAAGTTTACAAAACCCGACTACAGCAGCAATCAAATGACGGTTTCTGCCTCCAAAAACGCAGTTTTCGCAATACCGAATAGATATGTTGTGTCAGTAGAATGTAACAACAAAGCTCAGGCACAGACCCAAATCTCCGGCTGCATGAATCGTATAAGATGTAACTGTGAGCATGCTTATCGCTGTCTGGAAGAATCATTGAGTCAACTAAGGAGCTCCTCAGCGTTAGCAGTAGGAATACCTTCCTATGAAGTCACAAAAGAAGGTGACAATGTAGTAGCTATAACTGAGTGGGACGACATGAAGCACGTACGCAGTTGCGTACGCGACTTCTCTTGAAGCGGTTTGGTGGAGCGTAGCAGCTGGAACCACCCATCGCCACAGTTTGCGGCGATTCCACCTCGGCTAACTGTTACCTCCAGCGCGCCGTTTCGAGCGCGTACGCAAATGCACCGCAACTACACTTGTGATTCATGTCGTTTTGATCCGACTATAGATTCCAAACTACCGGTGAACACATCACACATAGTGAGTGAGAAAAATCCTGAGATCCAGCCAATTGTTTCACCGATTACTACAACTGTGAACATGTATCTAGGCCAGTCACAAACTGTCACTCACAGCTGGACACCACAAATACAGTTGTTTGCAAAACATTGGAGTTTATTAATCTTTGTGAGCCTATAGAAGCTAGTGAGACAAATTTGCTAGCTTTCGATCAAGCCAACGTCGGAGAAAAATGCACGAGTGACTGTTCTGAAAACACAGACATCAAAGGCGAACTAAGCTCTCACATTAAACTCAGTATGCTTGTCATTGAAGTAACTGTTCGCTATGTTTCTATCGAAACTCGATTGTTTTTAGACTGAAGCAAACATGACTGATCGCTGCAAACTAGTGGTTGCAGCATTAACTGTGATTCTCACAGCGCCAACCTATGTAGCGGAACCAGTCGTAGTACTATACATAGCAAAATGTGTGGCTTATCCTTTCATGCTATTGCTCACAGCAAGTCGAATCCTTTGTTGCTCAAAGGAGCTGATCAGGCGTCAACCGATCTCTCCGTCAGCTGACGATCACCCACGGGTCACAAAATTCAATTGGCTTACAAATCAAACGGTTGCCGCTGTTGTCATCAATCCTCTGGTCTTCTCGAGTCGCCTGTTTGTGGCCCACTAACCAAGAACGATCAAGAGCGGCTACTCGAGAGCCCGGAGCTAATTATAATTTTTATTATGCACTCACAAGCACTTTAGCGCACCTTCAAAGGGAGTGGAAGATACATCCAGGCGGCTGGATGAGGGTGGGTCTGAGGTGCGCAGGTCCCTTACCTAACATGCATAAATAGTGGTGGATAACGTTAAAAAATTCATCAGATTATGTCATCTTCTGCCAACATGAGGTCTCTCGGCCCGGCCACCAGGGGAATACAACCGCCCACTAAGATCCCGCATAGGAACTAGAGATCCACCTGCAAGGTCAGTCAAGAATCATCATCAAAGACAACTTCAATCAGTGCCCCCACTAACCAACGCTGCTCGGAGTTGGTGGCATGATAATTTGGATATCATGCCACCAAACCCGAGTACAAGAAAATCTAGAAAGCTACGAAGGGTCAAATAGTGACTAAATATGTTTTTTGATTATGCCAGCACTTGATCTCGTCGCGACGCAGTGTCAACAAAGCAATGATGGTGACTGATCGTTACCTCACTACCACTCAAGCTTTATACGAGAGCAGCTCTGTTTTTACAACTTTCAGCTTGGTACTCATAACGTCGTCTTCTTAGATAGCGTATTGCTCTCAATACATAAAACACCTTGAACAGTGTGCAAAAATGACGCTATTGAGTGCCAATCGTCGAAGAAGAAAAATAAAAGAAACGAATGGATATAGAAAATATACCATACCTGTAGTTGTATAGCCTGTTGCGTAACTAGACTTTAATAGTACTGTTAGAGGCTAAAATGTGAATCAATATTGAATGCTACAGAAAGATAAGAAAGCTAATTGTTGTGTTCACTCAAAAACTGCATCTCCGAACGTTTCCTCGTAGAAGTAATTGGTTTCAAAAGCACACATAAGGAGTGATGTTATGAGGATGTCTGCTTTTGGGGATCTCAGTAATCTGACTCCTTTTAAGAAACCTATGGAAAGAGATACTGAAGGAGGATGGCTGGCATGTGATGGAACAGAAGCCGAAGCATGTCACTGTGAGCACGGAGAGATCGATTGTGATATGATAAGTTATTAATGTAGTGTTTGCTTACAAGCGTAGGTTGTCGACCGAAATGTCACTTATGCATGTTGCAATGCATTGATTTTAGGTCGGCCTTGAATTTTTGATAATCCTCTCTCCTTGACAAATTCGTTGAAATTTAACGGAATCGAAGAGAAAGTTGAAGAGATTGATTTCAAGGTTGTTCTTCTGTACTTAAAGTTCTAATCACCTTGATCACCTTGACTCCCGTTGATCTTCGAACTGGTCGAGCGGGCGCCAGTAAGTCTTCCATTTGTTCCGATCGCATGCCAGAGTAGCCCAGTGGTTCCTCCTTTCGCGTGAGACACGAAGAGCATCATAATTTTTTTCGAAGGAATTCGTGAAGAAATCTGACCATCGGGTCGGCGGTCTTCCTGTAGTGCGCTTAATATCGCGGGGAACCCAGTCGCTCACGGCTCTGGTCCAACGGCTGTCGTTAAAGCGCATCACGTGTCCGGCCCACCTTATTTTACTTTCCGTGGCAAACGCGGCAGCGTTCTTCTAATCTTCTATCACCGACTTAAGAAAGAACTTCGAATCCCGTCCCTCTCTTGCGTGAAACGGGATACTCCTAGCATCACTCTCTCAACTGCGCGTTCAATGACGTTTAACGCGTTTTCTTCCTACTTGCGAAATGTCCAGGTTTTCGAAGCATAGGTCAAAGCAGGAAGTACGGTGATGTTGAAGAGGTGTGCACGGAGTCGGGTGTTGTTGGTCTTCTTCACTACATTCTCGATGCTCTTGTACGCTCCCCAAGCCGCTCTTCTTCTGCCCAGCTCGGGGGTCAGGTCGTTCATCATGTTCAATTCCCGACCCAGATAAACGTAGCTGGTGCATTCGGATATGTTCGTTCCGTTGAGCGTGAATGGGGCATCCGAGATCCATCCATTCCGCATGAACATCGTCTTTTGTAGATTCAGCTGAAGACCGATGCATCCACATGTTTCGTCGAATTCGGCCAGCATTCGTTTCGCTTGGCTGATGCTAGATGTTATCAAAACGATGCCATCAGCAAAGTGCAAATGGTGTAGCTGCCGACCATTCTCCACCTTCACTCCCATGTCGTCCCATTCCAACTTTCGCATTGCGTTCTCGAGGGTGGCTGTGAATATTTGGGGTGAAATTGTATCACTCTGTCGGACCCCCCTCTTCACGTCAATGATGATGTTCTTTTAGAATGGCGAATGGTCGTGAAGTTATTGTACAACTCTCGAGGTACCTTTATGTACTGAGTAGGGACGCCTTGGTTGTCCAAGGCTTCCACGACCGCTTCCGTCTCAACTGAGTCGAAGGCCTTCTTCAAGTCGATGAAGGTGAGACAGAGCGGCATTTTGTACTCTCGTGATACTTCGATGAGTTTCGAAACAGTGTGAATGTGGTCAATCGTGCTGAATCCTTTTCGAAACGCTGCTTGCTCGCATGGCTGTCCTTCATCCAAGACTTTTTCAATCCTATTAAGGATCACTCTTGTAAAGAGCTTGTACATGACGAACAATAAGCAGATTGGACGATAGTTGCCGATGTCATGTGGATCTCCCTTTTTATACAACAACACGGTCTTGCTGGTCTTCCACTGTTTAGGAACCTTGCATTCCGACAGAGAACGTGTAAAGATCCTCGCCAGGGTGTTGAACAGTGCTGGCGGAAGGTTCTTCAGGTGTTCTGGTCTTATTCTGTCGGCACCGGGTGCCGTACGATTTCTTACCGACATAATAGCATGTCGTATTTCGGACGGGAGAACCTCTGGAATAACATGTCCGACTTTCCTCAGATAGTGAAGAGGTAAGTGGACATGGCTGTCGTAGAGATCAGAGTAGAAGTCGTAGATGATTTTCCCTATCCCCCTTCTCGATGCAGTGGTTGTTCCCTTTGGGTTCCGGAGAGCGGTCATCCTCGTATTGCGACTGTCGAATTCTCGACGGGCATAGCGGATGCTTTTTCCCACCTCTGCTGCTTCAGCCAGTACTTCTGCTCTTCTCTCTTTATGGTCTTCCTTTATCGCCTCTCTGCAAAGCCTTGCGAGCTCGGACGTGAGTTTTTGGTTCTCTGCGGCTCGTGCTGCTCCACGCTGGCGTATCAGCTCAAGAGTTTCAAGAGACAGGCGTCTCTTGGTGGTTTTAAAACTTTCAGCCTTTTTCGCGCAGTCGTGAAGGTGTTCAACGAGCCGGTCATATTCCCCGTCGATGTTGTCCATTGCGGAATTTTCCCAAAAGCCGGCTAGCGTAGCGAAGAGATCCCAGTTGATGATAGTCCTGGGATTTCTCTCTCTGAACTTGGCGGCTTTCTCTGCTCTCCTTGTGAAGGGAAATCTTCCTCGGAGGAGGCGACGGTCCGATCTCGTATAGAACTTTGGCACAACAGCGACGTCCGCCAGGCAGAACCTTTTACTAACAATGATGTGGTCTATTTCATTACGGTATCCTCCACCGGTTGGCTCTCACGTCCAGCGTAGAGAGCAGGGCTTCTGGAATTAAGAGCTCCCATGGATGGTCTTAATTGTCATGATGAACTCGGAGAGCCTCTCCCTCTGGTAGTTCCATTGTAGGCCGTGGATCCCGATGTGAAGTTCCTCCGGCGTTCTTCGTGGGCCAACTTTGGCGTTGAAATCGCCAATTATGACCTTGTAGAAGGCATGATCTTCTCGGTAGAACTTCTCCAGGTCCATATAGAAAGCTTCGACCTCCTATTCTTCGTAGCTTGATGTTGGAGCGTAAGCGACGAAGATAGTCAAAGCTGGTGTTGGACCACATCTTCTCATCCGCAGACGTCCGATTTGGGTCGTAAGTTGTTCGAAAGAGTCGATGTTCTTTGCCATATTCGTGTTGACGAGGACGCCAACCCCACCAACACCTCTGCTGTCGCATGTCCCTAAGAACAATTCTTCTCCAGTCTCATATGCGGCGTTGAGAGGGTGACGTCGTCTCGGTCAGTCCGATGACGTCGTACTTGATCTTCTTGACTTGCATCATCAGATCTTCGATGACCGCTTCCGATGCAAGCGTACGTGTGTTATAAGCACAGATCGTCATCCTAGTCCTTTTCCGTTTCGGTAGCCTATATGACTCCTGCAACCCCGTCCTTCCTGGCGCTACCGCACCAGGCTTTCCTCCGGAATCAGGAGACTCTTTTCTATTACTGTGACATGCAAAAAGATTTTAAAACCCATGGGCAGGTTGCAAGCCTCCAGTTCCATGAGTTTTCGGTAGAACTTCCGTTCTCCCGGAGTGGGCATGTGGAGCTTATCTGTTGGAGACGACTCCAAACCGCCTCCCTTGCACCTCCCAGTCACTTGATTGCAGGCTTTTGGCCGGATCGACGTGCGGGATACAAGGATGTCATAAGTCAGTCCTAGCTCAGCACAAACAGAGAGTCCATCCCCTGAATCCACCTGCGTCTCTGGGCATTCACAAGGTCGCTTTTGGTCCGCGATTAGCCCCCTATCCGCCACCCGGGGATGCGCCACGCAGCCTCGCGACTAACCGGCTGTGATCCCTCTAGTGAGGGAGATCCGTGGGAAGTTCTAATATCACCCGAAAAGACTATCTATTTCCACAGAGAAGTCAACAAAAAAAGAAGTCAATAGGAAAAGAAGAAAAAAAAGGAAAGAGAGAAAGGAAAAAAAGCGATCACATCAAGAAGTTTCATCAAATTCTATGAGCTGACCTTTGTTGTCTTTTTTTCATTGGCTAATTACACATTTTATTTCAAACTTCATACCATTTTATACACAATAGCTGCAAGGAGTCTTTGGAGTTCGAACTGGATTCACATTTGTTTGCTTGAGAGTGTCTGCTTTTGGTTGGGTTTCGCCATGAATTATTACGGTCCTTTATTATGTTTTGTAACTAAAGCAATAAGATTCTGAAATTTTTCCACATTTAAAATTTTTCAAAAGGAAATTTCATACAAGTAAAACAAATAACAGTGCCGTAGAAACAGAAAAGAAACAACGTAGAAGTCAGATTTTCTATTAAAATAAAGTTTTCTATAACATGTATCCACATCACAACACTATCCCTTGTAGGTGGTTTTCAAAGAAAATTCACTACTAGCCACAGCGAATTTGGACATCTTCAACAAATCTTTTTCTGTTATGAAAGCGACGTTCAGAGGGAACTCTATAACTGTCTTAAAAAAGGTAGCGCTAGCTTACTTTACGTCAGCATGAGTTCGGTTACGCTGATCGCCTTCACATTCCAGGGAAAGATCCTTCCAGGACACGAAAAAAGCATACGTGAGCTCGACTTCTCCAAGAATAGAATCTCTCATATTGAAAGTGGAACGTTCTCAGGATTCAAAAATCTCAACAAGCTTTATCTGAGCTTCAACAGACTGAATCAAATTAAAAGGTATGTTGTTTTAAGTCCATGTAAGCACAGACCTCAGTTGTCACAGTTGCTTGCTCGATTTGAAGAACAAAACATCTCCCCCAGATGACTAGCAGTCTCTTCGACTCAGTACCTTCTGACTTGGATGCGGGCAATTGCCATTCCTGATACATACATGCTTCGATACTTTTCTTCAATACTGATTTAAATGGCCTGCCTTTCCTGATCAAGCAGGCTGCACATCGTTTCCATTCGTCGTACTCAAGAGAGTTGGTAAATCTTACCAGTGTTAATGTTGACATTCAGATGCTTGAGTCTTGCTTAGTTAATCTTTCACCTGTTTTGCTCGTCTGCGAAGATTTCAATCTATTCTGTTAGTGGTCTCCTTTAAGGGGGTTTTGCATTTCCTGAAATCCAGTTTAATGTACCTTCAGTCATTTGGTCGACCAACGCGCATAGTATAGCTTTTGTGCTATCGAAAGTGTTTTCAAAATTGATTCTCCATGATCTTCAGTGGAATCCAGAGTGGTTCATATAACTGAAATCCCGAGAACATTCGTCTGCATTTCTTGAGATAGAGTTTCATCCTGTCTAGACGATGTGCGTCGGATTGGTCACTGTAAAAGTTTGTATCGAATACACAGTCAGTCTCAGAGATTCACTATTCTCGCGAACAAGAAAGATTCGAGATGTTCCCCCTTGAGACCAAACAATAGGTCAAGCCATATAAGGTTAAACTTAAAAGGTGTGCTTCTTTCATGGTCTTAATTTGACTTCTACTTTTTCAGGATTTTAGGGTGGTGAACTAATGAAAGAGGATATTCGGGGTTGGCTCGGAATCTGGAGAAAGGAAATAATTCGAGTAGAATATTCTCTTCGTCTTTTCTTTGTTATGACAAAGAGGTAGGAAGCCAAATTAGTCCAAGAGGTGGCAGAGAAAAGTGAAAGGGACAATCTATCTGTTGAGATTTCAACGAGAACTCTCGATCACTCCTCGCCTACACTTCTTAATTCTCAAGGACCTTCGTTTTTCAAAAAAAAAAAACTGACTTTAAAAATGAAATCCACTTAAAGGCATCACTCCACGAATCTGAGGTGATGCGGATTTCAGGTGGAGTATTCGTATATGGGATAGTAGATTATGGGGAGGGGAGTGATTCCGTCCATTTCTTCCTAATTGCTGTAAAAACGGCCCGGAAGATACGGCTTCGGGCGTTCTGGCGCACCATTTTGTACAAGAGGTTTGACTGGAGCGCCTTGTGCAGCGCCGCATCTTCCGGGCCGTTTTTTACGGCAGTTAAAGGCATCACCCCACGAATCTGAGGTGGTGCAGATTTCAGGTGGAGTATTCGTATACAGGATGGGAGACTACAGATCGGGGGGTGATTCTGCCCATTTCTTCGTAATTGCCGTAAAAAACGGCCCGGAAGATACGGGTTCATTCGTTTTGGCGCACCATTTTGTACAAGAGGTTTGACTAGAGCGCGCCAGTCTTGTGCGACGCCGCATCTTCCAGGCCGTTTTTTTTTAGCAAGAAACGGCCGGCAATTAGCAAGAAATGGACGGAATCACCTCCCTCTCCGTAGTCTCCCATCCCGTATACGAATACTCCACCTGAAATCTGCACCACCTCAGATTCGTGGGGTGATGCCTTTAAGAAGAAATTGACGGAATCACCCTCCTCTCCATAATCTACTATCCCTTATAAGAATACTCCACCTGAAATCTGCACCACCTCAGATTCGTGGGGAGATGCCTTTAACGATGTATGTTCGGCACGGGCTCATAGAACTTCGAGAAACGGGTCGTAATCGCTTTAGGACACTTCCCGATGTTTTAGTCATATAAGTGTAGGAAATCTTCAAAAATGAAGAACGTGAACAAGAAGGAACATAAAATAAATTACTTGGTTGATGCAAAATGTTGAATAGACGCTTTGGAATGTGCCAACAAGTTCGTCATCAATCCAGAGTTGTGAAACATCTTTCAAAGCATATGAGAGCTTTCTCCGGGACAACGCCCGACAACATGTCGCAAAGATCGTGCAGCAGGAAGTCGAGGAATTCGGTTGAGGAGAAAACTCAGTCCAAACCTCGCAACTTTTGACTACAACTTGTTCCTGTAGATACAGATTCTTGAGGGACAAAAAGTTTCGGAACGTCGGCAGAGTCCGACATTGGGTGGCCAACTTCTGCGACTCACAGCCACCTGAGTTCTTGGAAACGGGTATCCATCCTTTGCATAGAAGATGCTGAAGTCTTCGGGAATGAGCTGCTTAGCTGTGGCTTTTACAATAAATTTTCCCGTAAAATTAACCCGTAGGGCTTGGTTTGCAGATTCCGAAACCACCGTTGCTCCGCTCAACTTCCTCTAATGGTCGTTACAAATAGCAGGAAGACGACGTTCTTTCCTACGAGGTAAACTGGAAGCCACCACCCCTGTGCACGTCCACGAGCAATCCTTCAAAGATAAATGATATGCCCTCAGCAGCCTATTCAGGCAAAACCAGCGAATAAGCTGCTGGGTATACGCACATAATCCACAGACCGAAGCATTCGGATTCCCTGTGGTTTCAGTACTACGTCAATTTCGTGATGTGTTTGATTTCACCATTGGTCATTTAGAACTGGAAATGATCCCGAACAAATGTTTTGCAAACATTTCTTATTAGTTTAATCAGTTGTAATATTAATGTCATCTGATAATAAAACCTTCAGGGATCACTTCTTAGGATTGGAGGAACTACACCAGCTTTTCCTTGAAAGTAACAAAATCAAAAATCTTGCGGATGGCGTTTTTGAACACCTAACCAATCTCAGGAAACTGGTCTTAGACGGAAACAAAATTAAATTCAGGTAAAAAGTTCCTTTCTCAATCTTTTAGGATAGATATAAGAACCCCGTTAGTATTCTGTTTAGCAACCGCGACTTCCATTTAGGATGGGCATGTTCATTGGATTAGATTCGCTAGAGGAACTGAGCTTAGACAACTGTGGCATTGAATATCTGGACGAGAACGTGTTTGAGCTATTGCCGTTAGTACATGCAACCTACAAATCTTCCAAATTCTTTCCACTTTTTTGTTTCATGTGTAGTTATGAAGTTAAAGCTGAATGGATTGCAGTCAGCTGAAGAAACTTTCTCTAAGAGGGAATCCATTCACAGAAGTGCCTTTAGCCATCAAATCTCTCTTCGTTTTGGAAGATTTGGATATTAGCAACACGAACCTAGCCGAGTTGCACGAACAATCATTGAAGGTAATAACTTCTCCATCCAACATGATACAAAACGTAATACGACACAAAACTGAGGGTACCATCTAAAGAACCCAGTTATAGGCCGATCATGTGTTAAAGCAACTCTACATATCCGACATGCCTTTTCTTTACGCCATCCAAGACTGCGCCTTCTGTGGGCTCCAAAAGCTTGAGGTGTTTCATTTTATTTCATGAATAGCTGGATTAGGAGCAACTACGCTGATATATTAGTAAAGATGCGGAGATACTGGAAAAAATTAGTGGACATATCAAGCATCAAGTACGAACAGTTTGAGATAGAGGAAATCTAGGAATAAAACTCCACACGAGCTGGGGCCTAATGGGTGGAATTTTACAATGTCATCGATGTTTTTAATGTGCTTATAAAACAAACATAAACATATGTCTGCGCAATTTTAGAGAACAATCGGCGCTGAACTTCGCCAATCGGCTGAGCACAATGCGCCTTTGATTGGACAAGGCGGTGTGAGTGTGGAGTTTGTCAAGCGAACAGACAGTGTTAGTTCTAACACACGCATTGCGGTAACCACGGCTGAACAAATCCAGCGCTGATTGTACTTCTCAAAGTAAATATAAAGAAAATAAGTTTTTAGTAGCATCAAATTTTGATGACCAGAAACGTTTCACAAAAAGAAGAAAGAATGACATTTCTCATAAGTACAAGACTGTAACTAAAAAGATGCTGCCACAGCACTGAAGCAAAATTTACTTGTTTGGGAACTGAAGCCGTCGACCGCGTAGTACCTACATATACCTTTAGCTATCAGCGTGCTATGTCGCAGAAACTCATCACGATTCCATCATAGCGAAAAATGAAAACACTTATGAGGGAGGAAAGGGACATGTGCTAATGAAAGTTTTGTCTCAAATTTTTGCTTTGTAGACGACGTCGTTCTTTTTTCGGAAAGCACTAGTGAGACAGTGCTCAAGAAAAAGAACGAAAGAAGGAACTGGGTAAGATTGCGAATGAACAGAAAAAAAATTCACAAAAAACGTATATCGCGAGGACGAGAAAATACTGCTTGAAGTCTCCCAAATAATGAACGCTTCCACTTTTCTACGAACACTGGTGAAGGAATTGAGGAAAGAACCAAGTGAAAAGATTGAAGCAAGTTTGGCAGGTCAGCGAAAGTCACCTTCCAGGAAAACTGCTGATAAGCTGACCAACCACAACAGATGGTGATCAGAGGGAGTAAGATCAGCGGCCGTATTCATGAACGTTCCCGAGAAGATCCGCTAACTGAACTAATTTCCCGAGTAGAAATGGGTATCCGTGAAATAGTCAGGACTTTTTGCGGCTTTTCGGCGAGAGAGTAGAAAGGTAATCGTTCACTCGAACACATTCACATTGAATCACACAATTTCACAGTGCTTAATGCTTAGGTTAACAACAGATCCGTACAAATTTAGCCTTGATTAAGTGTTTTTTGAGTCACTAACTGAAAATTTACTTATACTTGTCTTTGGTAAACTAAGGATAGGTTTCTGACATCTCGAGCACTTTGACTTCTGTGCGTCTCTCCCTTGTGAAGTCAGGTCCAAAATTTTTTTTGAACGACTTTCCCTTTCTTACAGTTAGCCATCATTTTCGACTTTACTGCGACGCATCACGGGGAAAAACCTTGCTTCCACCTTCTGCCACTGTTATTTTACAAAGTACAATGGAAAGAACTCGTGAATATGTTGATGTCCGACTTGAGAAGTTGGAAAGACTGAGAGCTGTTAGAGTACTTCCAGCATAATATTAATTAATTTCACGCTTTCACGCTCTTCCAGTAATCAAGTCGGTCCATTGCGAGATTCCTCACTTTATCATTTCGGTAAATTTCGATATGATACACAGCTAGATTTTCCGATGAGTACAGTAGACCGAAACAAGTGCTAGACGCTGTTTATTTCTAATTAATACAAAATTCATGCATGTACAGTTGATCTGCAGAATACCAATATGGAACGAGACTCCATAATATCAATTTGGGTTTTATCACAGCTGGATCTATCTACCTCATACAGCATTGGCGTTTAGTTACAGCGTGCTTCGAGGTGTTTTATTGAGGTTTTGTGGTTATTTTCCAATGGATTGCTTGCTTTTTCGATACCCGTTGATAGCTTAACTGGTTCGTATGGTTCCTCGAGCATTTGCAACTTCCTATTATTGCACGATAGCTTTTCTTAAATGAGAATAGTTGCTGATGTGCATATTTGGTTCCCTCAGATTTTAAGGAAGATAACAAGAGCGTACTTTCTTTTTGTAAGCAATTTTTCTGAAAAAAAAAAGAAGCATATTCCTGTTTCCTAGTCTCTACTGTGAGTGACGTGTTCACGCAACCGAAATATCGAAATAACGACAAATTCTGTCATATCTCACCACGGCAACATACCTTTCTGTTAAAGGCATCACCCCACGAATCTAGAGTGGTATGGGTTTCAGGTGGGTTATGCCTATACGGGGTTGTAGATTGTGGGGAAGGTGGTGAATCCGTCTATGATTTTCTGTGTCGTATCGATTTTGTTAAGCTGTACACGAGGTTGTTGAATAAATTTAAAATTCGACTACCTTTTGAGTAGATCACGAAGCGACAATGCACAACCACTAAATGCTATGACCCTTCCTGGCAGAAGTGAACACGATACTGTTTGTAACGAGGATGTGCTATCAAATGTTTCTTGAGCGACCGTGTTAGGAGGATTTAGACTTTCCGAAAATGCGCAGTCGGTTTTGGAATTGGGTCCTAGTTTCTCTCCATCGCAGCCCATTTCAACTGTAGTTTTGCGCAAGATCACTTGTGCGCTACATGAAGTTCAAAATGGGCTTTGCAGAAAAGCCACTTTTGACAACAGGAAAAGAGACCAAAGATCTGTGCCTTTCAAACAACAAGACACTAGCTCAACTGTAGATGCGAAATTCCGGCTCTTTGCAAACGATGTATATAAAGCAGTAGCTCGATTTTGTGAGAACAGAACTAAGTCTAACATTTCTCTTGCAAAAGCAAGGTATCAAGGGCGTGAGTGATAAACGTGATGAGTTTGCGGTCATTCCACAACAGCTGGATATTGCAGTAACAGAAAGACACTTGCAAGATACCTCACTATATCGTTTATCTTCCATTAGTGAGTTCGTGAAGAAATCCCGTTTTTTAAACGACCAATGTGTTAGGATAGCAAAATCCGCTGAGTTTCCTCCTTCGTCCATTGCTCCCCTTAAGATTGACCCGCCGATCTGTCCAGTGCTCTGTCTCCTTATCAAGACGCACAAACTCCAGTCCAGCAGCTTCCACTGATCCTGCTACATTCAAAGTAAGACCTATAATTAGTAGTGTAGGAGATCCTACGGAGAGGATAGGGTGGTTCCCAAACACAACATTTGTGCAATTATTGAGCCATATACCTGCCCATTTAAAAAATACCCGTATGTTTCTAGACCATCTACACGCAGCACACCTGATAAGAGACTGTGTTATGGAGTCTTTCGACGTCGAAGCACTGTATATGAATGTATCTAATGACTCTGCGATACAGGCTATGTTCGAACTGCTGACAGAAAACATAAGAACCATCAATTTACACGGATTCTCAATCTCCCAATTGATGGTTCTTCTCAAGGCTTGCCTCGACTGCAATATCTTCAGATGGCCCGGAATTTACTTTGCACAACTTACAACCTCACAACTCTCGATACATTGATCATTGCTTTCTCATTTGCGCCACTCAAGCGGAGATGGACAAATGTTTTAACTTGTTGAACCGACAGTCCGAACACTTGGAACTTACTAGGGAGAAACCACAGGGCAATTCGCTTCCTTTTTTGAACATCCAGGTTGGCATCTCAAACGGTACGTACCAAAGGAAATGGTATCGTAAGCCCAGTAGTAAAAACATCTTGGTTCATTTTCTGCTCATCCATCTCATATGAAGAAAGCTGTAATTAACAACATGTTCCGCACAGCAAGAACCGTTTGCAGTTGGCCTGAGGAGAGAGAGGAATCGTTAACTTGGGCTCACAAAATTGCTGTTTCTAATGGTTATGAAATCCAAACATCTGAAACGAGACGATACTGAAGTGAACGAGCACGGCAATTGGAAAATCCCACCACAGATAAGATACCTCTCTGCTTTCCTTATATCTCCGATGAAATGAGCACTTCCATTAGGCGGTGTTTCAGGAGAGCAGACTTAGATAGCTCCATTTTGGTCGTTGCAATACCACCGAACAATTTGAAGCGTCAGTTAGTTCGGAATTGTTTGTACGATACCATCTGTACAACACCGAATTCTATTACTATTTGTCCCACAGGTAGACAAGGAGACTGATCCGGGATAATCTATCTGATTTTGCACAAACTGTGGCGACGAGTATGTCGGTGAAACGGCGTAACCGCTGTATGTTCGCATCAAAGAGCACGTGAACGGCAAGAAGAGGTCAAGAAGTGTCTTCTATGGACACCTTTAGGTGCCCATAGAAGACAAAAACACGACGGAGCCAATTTTGAAATTAGGGTCCGAATCTTAGCGCACGAATCTAAAACGTTGGCTCGCTCGCTCCAAAATGCCTCCAGCGAAAATCGCTGGAGGCATTTTGGATCTAAGCCAAAAACTCCAAAATAAACCGCAAGGGCGAACATCTGTCGATGACGCGGGAACTGGCACCATATCTCGGATAGTTCTTCTGATTTCAATGAGACATTTGAACCATTCGCTCTCATGATCGGTCAGTCAGCGGTCCATGCTAGGCGTCTCAGATCCAAGGTGAGCATCTAGTGTAGTCGTTAAGTTGGTGATAGAAAAAGTAGCCGTGGAGTTTATCAGTTTAGTTGTGGAGAGGTTGGTCGTTCAAATTGTAGATTGAATCGCCCATTTCAGGCTCTGAAGAAGGCGATATTGCCGAAACGAATAATTTTATTTAACATCCTCGTGTACAGCTTATCAAAATTGATACGACATTCAACTATGCCGAGGTCATTGAAAGTCAAACTTTTCAACATGATTTTCTAATTGCCGTAAAAAAAACGGTCAGGAAGATGCAGCGCGTGCACAAGGCTGGCGCGCTCCAGTAGAACTCGTAGTGAAAATGGCGTCCCGCAACCTCCAAGCCGCATCTTCTGGGCCGTTTTGTACGGCGATTAGGAAGAAATGAGCGGGATCCCACCCGTTTCTGCAATCTTCGATCCCGTATAGTCTTTGACCATCGGTAATCCATATCACATCAGATTCGTGAGGTGATGCCTTCAAGTGAACGAGTTCTCCGCGCAAAAATGTGGTGTTCGTGTATCAAGCGAGTACTTTTGCGGTGTTCCCGTCGTGGTAGCAGGATGTTATCGTTCGTCTGAGCAAGTGTGCACATCAAACTTTCTGCCTGCCAAATTTTTGCAATCTCTGCACTCTTTCAAGGAGTTCCTGCGTCTAGCATAACCTTAGAGCTCGTAATTAGTTTCAAGTAGTTTTTTTTTTGAGATCTCAGGCTTGCTTTCTTGCGAAAGAAAGCAAGCCTGAGATTCTTGCCTTTCTTCTTGTCAAAAGTATCTTTGAAGTGAAATGAAATTGTGGAGTACGAGTGTTCAGCATTTTCATTACGGGCATTTTAAGGTATTCAATCATGATATTCACCTCACAGTAGAATAATAAGTTATATTTCAGTTGTTATACAGACCCTGGAATTCGTAGATTTAATGCAGAAATTCGAGAAACGTCATTTTCTCCCATACATGTAGCACTTAGATTTTGATACTTTAGTTCGTTTGAACCGTAGGGGAATTCTTTAAAGTGTGATTTTTTGCAGATGCGCAGTCTGCGTAGCAACACATACAGGAAAATAAATGAATTCATCCTCTCCGATAGCTTCGTTGCCTCAAATTCAAAGTCTCTTATAGTTATAAACACGCTGGTCCTGAACTACGTCGAGCATGACAGAGCACATTGTCATCAAGGTCTTAATTAAGTATCATTGAAAGGAACAAGTTCTACTAGAATAATTAAATGAAAAAGCCCAGGTGCAGGGAAACTTCAGCTGTGGGTGTTATACTATTTATTCGCTAACGCTAACGAAGATGCTTTGGTAATTCCTCATAAACAAGCATTAGACAATAGTTGCTTCTTGAGAGGTAGCTGTTGTCTAACTTGGCCACATCTTTTGATGTGGTACTTGATCACAACAACCATGACATTGGTTTGTAAGGAAAGAAACGCGACGAGTTTTGAAGTTGGCAGCAAGGCGTCGCAAATTATTCATCATTGCTACTTACTCGGCTTTCGCTTCCGGCCCTTCATATGTCTTGCTCTGCTCAGGCATACCCAGCTTCCAGCAATTAATGAATACAAATTTTCTCGTCATAGATAAGAGGACCATTAGCGAGATGTAGTTGCATCGGGTGGAAACCATGCTCCTCTATGGTCCCGCTCGATTATAAATACGAGCACAGAGCTTCCACCACAGTACGAGTATCCATCATTTCTTAATTCATTGAAGCAGCACAGCAAACGCTTAGATCAGTATGGGTTTCATTGGAGCTGTCCTTGCGTCACTCCTTCGCACGGTACGCAGATGTAGGTATTGGCTCAATGGGTCGTGGATGTAAGTCACCGTCGCTCACACTGAATTGCTGGACTTTCACAAATAGAAGAAAATGGCTCGAACTTGCTTTATTGCTTCACTTGCTCATTTTGGAACACAAGGTGCTTCTTAGAACTAATGTGCACTCTCTACTTATTGGGCTAGAAATTTTCTAGCACATAGTAGCACCAACAGGAATATTCATGGAAATTAGACAGGCCCAGGTTGAGCAAAATACAAATTTGAGCAAAATTTGTTTTGGTTAGCGTAAAGCCACCTTTCCTTTATTTGGTGCTTACGAAGAAGTAAGACATGAGAGCTCTTCTTTGTGAGAAAAACGTAACGTTGAATATATTCGGCTCTACATGTTCTTTTCAACGCTGATTACTTTGCTTTTTTGGGCTATGTGAACATTATTTTCTAATTAAAAGATTATCCTTTGTTCTTAGGAGTAGAGGATAAAGTGCACGGCGTTGATCATTCCCTATGAGAATTCGTCCACTCGTTTGAGTTTATTTCTAAATTGTTCGAGGCTTATGAACGCGCGTGCAGCCTATACAATGTGAAATGCACGGGCAAGGTAATGAGTCAATGCAGTGTTTTTATCCTCCCAGGCAGGTCTGGCATCAATTTAAGGACTACAAAAGGGATCGAAAGTTAAAGGTTGGCGCTATGAAGGTTTTAAACTATCGATCGTGTAATTTGTCGATTGTCAAATGGAAGTAAGAGCCAAGATTGTTAGTTATAACCGACGGCTTGAGTAGGGCAATAAGGGCCAGTCTGGTTAAGTGTGGTCTGGAAGATCAAGTGAGAGTTGTGGAAATACCTCCCACAAATCTCAAGAAACAGTTAACCCGAAACAGAATGTACGATCGCATCTCCCCTTCTTCAAACTGAATAATATGCTCATTCCTTAAGGCAGACGACTGCATTGTCTCTAGCGTAGTCTATCTAATTTCGTGCAAAACAAACAATACATTGGCAAAACAGGGTGGTGTCTTTGTGTTCGTATTAAAAAAATATCTAGATGGGAGGAGAAACTTTCAAACGCAGCAACCCCTCTCGGAGCTCATCACAGAAAATGTCATGAAATTGCTCCTTTCTACATGCCTGCCACTATCTTATCGTACGAACCCGAAATTGTGGCTCCCAGAACTTGGGAAGAGTTTTAGATAAACGCTAAAGGTCTAAAAATGAGTAGAAAAGAAGAGTCCACAGTCGTGGCCAAGGACCTGGCTCCATATCAAGACCTTGGCGGATTTTCATCTACGGGTATCATCCTAATTAGTACTAGCAGAACGATTTTACCGTGCCAAGGTCTGCTAATATCACGACAACGCGGCTAATTAGGTGAGCACAAAGATTTGAACTCTTTCGGTTTTGGCTTGGATGTAGCATCTTATGGAGTGATGACTTGTTCTGATGAGGCATTAAAGAGGATATGTTGCAAATGATCTAACTTTTCAGGCTCTAACGAAGGCGACGACGTCGGAACGTTAACCGTAATAAGCTTTGTTAACAATCATGACTCTTGCTTCCATTTGACAATCGTGAAAAGTTGCAATCTTTAAGCCAAGGTTCAAGGAAGGTCGAACTTTAACGCTATCGATCGTGCAGTCACAACCGAACCTCTTTCTGACTTTGCTTCACCTACACCATTAATAGTATCGTCTTCGTATCTAACAACAGCATATGCATTGTGTTGTCACAAAACAGCCGTTTTACATCCTTCTTGTGCTTGCAGATAATTTCTGGATTACGAACAAAGTTTATGAACAAAGAGAATGGAACAGCGGTAACGGGCACAGATTCCATCCTGGTTTAATGTTGACTGCTTAAATTGTCGTTAACTAAACCTCGTTCCTACTACGAATTTTTTGCCGTTTGTTTCATTTTAAAACTGCATCAAATACACAACGGACCGCTTTAGAAAAACCATAAACAACTAGTTTTAGGTCGTTCATATGGACAACTGTTCACATCTACGTGAAATCCACCCCAATGCCTTCGGTTGGTCTACGCTCAATGAGAGAAAAGTCGGCACCCTCAAATATTTCTATGTCGAGCACTGTAAACTGCAGATGATTAGCGAGGACCTATTGCCATGGGATACAGTGAGACGATAGTTAACCTCTTCTTTTACCAGCTAAAGCCGGAAAACCGAATATTTTAAAGAAGTATCTTCTTTCTGACAAATATAGAAGATTTGTTCTTATTTTTGTTTATGTGTTACTCAAGTTATAATATTTCAGTTGGTATTCCATCAGGGCCGGAAAGATAAGCTTTCACGTGTTATTAATGGGTTGAGAAATAAGTCGTTAGGGTTTCTTCAATCTGAAAAAAGCACCTAGGAATAAAAGTATTTCTAAAATGTTATGTATTATTCGATAGAAATCTTCTCATTTCGCAAGAAAGTCCTACTCTAATCTTTTAATTTCATTGATTCTGGTTTATTCAGACCAGTCTGAACGTCCGGCTGTCGCCGGACTTCAAACATCTTGTCGCTAGCTTTGCTCGCCCTCACTGATCAGTAAAAATTTAAAGTAGTAGAACTCTATCTAAATTTGTTCTACAGAATTGAATTTTTCTTTTCGTAGCAACGTTTTTCTGTTCATTTTTAAAAAGAAATTCAAGCTTAGGTGAAGCATGGCTTATATGCTTTCCTTAACACATGGCTAAAAGCAGCCTGTCCTCTCAGGCGTTTCACATGCCTAGTCGCAACTCTTTTCAGTGGTTACAGGGTAGAACGCTTGCCTACCATGCGAACTGCGCTGATTCGGCCTTATTAATGAAGAGTTTTGCTTCTTCATGGAGTATTTTAGTGACACACGGGCACACAGACCCATCCACTAACACGTACTAAAATATTATATACCATGTATATCTTTAAATATATCTTTTACATATGTCTTCAAAATGGGGTGTCAAGTGGACGAAATGGAGCATCTTCGATATCTCTAGTTTTTTTGCAACTAATAGAAGTGATAAGCTGGTTGTGAGGTTTGCGTTTTAAACAAACGTCTTCCAATGGAGCAAAAAAAAAAACATGAATATAACAACATCGCCAGCGTACTCTAGATCGGTCAAGAGGCGTCCTGATAGTGCTAGGATGATATGGGCAGTACACTGACCTACTGTTCTTTGCATACTATTATCGATGGCAAAATTGAACAGGAAGGATCTTGCCACTGCCCCTTGTCTTACTCCAGTTACCACCTCAAACGGTGTTGTACATCCGGCTGGTGTTCGAACTGCAGCAGTTGTTCGTTGGTTCGAGTCATCAAGCAAACGAAGAAACTTTCATGCTACTCCATCGGCGCAAAGCACGTTGAGAAGATGGCTTCGATGAGCAGATTCGATAGCGGCTTCAAAGTCCACAAAAGCTAATTGCATTGGCTTCGAATACCTCTCCCGGATTTCGAGCACTCTCCTGACGATGAACACCTGGTCAATCGTAGATTGGCCAGGACGAAAGCCACCTTGCTCGTCGCGTTGTTTGTTCGTGACGTTTAATGAGTCGGTCCAGGAAAATCCGCTCCAAGAACATGTTCACGTAGCAACGAGATTCCTCGATAATTCCCAGAATCCGTGATGGATGCCTTCTTGTGGAGGGGAATTATGACAGCGTATCTCCACGAGTCAGATATCCTTCGTCTATCTATATTGAAGGAATGATCTTCGTCATCTCACGAATCGCAGACGGAAGAAGATATTTCAGCATTTCTGGGCTAATCCCGTCGTCTTGGTGGTGAGTGTAGTGTAGCGGTGCACGATCGATTGGAAGTTCGAATCCGCCCTAGTGCTCACCAAGCTTTTCATCCCTCCGGAAACGATAATTTGGTACCGGACTTGTCTGGGAGGATAAAAACACTGACCTGACACATCGGTTAGCCACCGCAAGTCATTGTATAGGCCAGTCAGTTAAAGTTCGTGAACCTTAAACGATTCTGAATTGAAGTAAACGTGGGTGCTCATCCCAAGCGGATTGATTAACGCCAGAAACTTTATCCTTTGTTCTTTATCTTGTCGTCTCCACCAGATTTTCCATTTTCATCTTCTGGATACAGACCAGAACCTCCGACTCGGTCCATGTTTCCTCGTTAACTCTATATGTCGGCCTATGAACGTGCTCGAGTTTAGGAGCTGACGGTGCTTTCCAGTTCAGCAAGATCTTGAAGTAATCCCTCTAAATTAGAAGTGTTATTTCACCGACAGCCACTCCATTGGCAGTGTTAAGGACAGGAGAACATCTTTTCATTTTGCTGCTATACTGTTTTGGTAAAGCATAGGCTTTCCGCGGGTTTTTGTCCTCCCACGCTTTTTAAAACTCCTTCGCTCTTGACGTCCACTCATTATCGCAGTCTTGTTTTAGTTTTAATAATGCAACTTCCTCCTAAGACGCTTTTTTTTGGTTGAAGTCACCAGTGCTCCGTGGGACACATACAGAATTGTACGTGGATTTTGTTTCAGATGCAAAGGCAAACTTCTTCCGCGGCAGTAGAACCGGGAGCGTTTCCTTTGCAGCGTCCTGGATGCACTTTGTGAAGGAATCTGCATCACTAAGCTTCTTTCTGGTCCGTACTCCAACATGAATAGACACACGTTGGCGGAATTTTGTTCTGCATTCTTCGTCTTTCACCTGACCTGCCCATGTCGATTTTCGGTTGAAGAGGAACTTCTCGGCTTCTCTTTTGGAACCGTATTATGAAGCTGAGAAGAACTGGTCGGTGGTTAGAGTCGAAGTCGACGTCCCAAACAGTTCTAGATTTTCGGATGTCTGACTGAGGAATGTTCCTCGCTAGAACGTAGTCCAGCTGAAGTTTAAGAGTCCTCATCTTCCGCTTGCGCTGCTCTTCAGGCGTTAAAAGTGTTGACCCTTGCCAAGTGAGTTGTTGACGTCGTCTGTCGTGTTGTCTTAACGAGATCCGTCTGTTCACATAAGTCAACCAGACGGTCACCGTTGCCCGACGTGCGCTCATCTGGATTGTACCATTTTCCTACCACATCGGATCGTATTTCTTTCGAACAACGGCCTACAATGGAACGACAAGGGGAAGAGGCTCTCCGAGTTCATCATGACGACTAAGCCCATCCATCGGAACTCGCAATTCCAGAAGCCCTCCTCTCTACGCTGGACGTGGGAGTCACCCAGTGGAGGGTACCGTAATGGAATAGACCACATCACCGTCAATAAAAGGTTCTGCCTGACGGACGTCGCTGTTGTATCAAAGTTCTATACGGGATCGGACCATCGCCTCTTCCGAGGAAGAATTTCCTTCACAAGGAGAGAACAGAAAGCCGCCAAGTTCAGAGAGCGAAATCTCAGAACTATCATTAACTGGGATCTCTTCGCTACGCTAGCCGGCTTCTGGGAAGATTCCGCGATGGACAACATCGACGAGGAATATGACCAGCGCGTTGAACACCTTCACGAATGCACGAAGAAGGCTGAGGATTTTAAAACCACCAAGAGACGCTTGTCTCTTGAAACTCTTGAGCTGATACGCCAGCGTGGAGCAGCACGAGCTGCAGGGAACCAAGAACTCACGTCCGAGCTCACAAGGCTTTGCAGAGAGGCGATAAAGGAAGACCTTAAAGAGAGAAGAGCAGAAGTACTGGCTGAAGCAGCAGAAGTCGGAAAAAGCATCCGCTATGCCCGTCGAGAATTCGACAGTCGCAATACGAGGATGACCGCTCTCCGGAACCCAAAGGGAACAACCATTGCATCGAGAAGGGGGATAGAGAAAATTATCTACGACTTCTACTCTGATCTCTTCAACAGCCATGTCCACTTGCCTCCATCTGAGGGAAGACGGACATTTCATTCCAGAGGTTCTCCCGTCCGAAATACGAAAATTCTATCACGTCGGTAAGAAATCTTACGGCACCCTTTCCCGACAGAATAAGTCCAGAACACCTGAGGAACCTTCCGCCAGCACTGTTCAACACCCTGGCGAGGATCTTTACACGTTCTCTGTCGGAATGCAAGGTTCCTAAACAGTGGAAGACCAGCAAGACCGTGTTGTTGTATAAAAAGGGAGATCCACATGACATCGGCAGCTATCGTCCAATCTGCTTATTGTCCGTCATGTACAAGCTCTTTACAAGAGTGATCCTTAATAGGATTGAAAAAGTCTTGGATCAAGGAAAGCCATGCGAGCAAGCAGGGTTTCGAAAAGAATTCAGCACGACTGACTACATTCACGCTGTTTCGAAACTTATCGAGTATCACGAAAGTACAATATGCCGCTCTGTCTCACTTTCATCAAATTAAAGAAGGCCTTCGACTCAGTTGAGACGGAAGAGGTTATGGAAGCCTTGGACAACCAAGGCGTCCCTACTCAGTACATAAAGGTACTTCAAGACTTGTACAGTAACTTCACGACCGCAATTTCGTCATTCTACAAAAATATCATCACGTGAAGAAGGGGGCCCGACAGGGTGATACAATCTCACCCAAAATATTCACAGCCATCCTCGAGAACGCAATGCAAAAATTGGAACGGGACAACATGGGAGTGAAGGTTGATGGTCGGCAGCTACACCATTTGCGCTTTGCTGATGACATCGTTCTGATAACACCTAGCATCAGCCAAGCGGAACGAATGCTGACCTAATTCGACGAAACATGTGGATGCATCGGTCTTCAGCTGAATCTGCAAAAGAGGATGTTCATGCGCAACGGATGGATCTCGGATGCCCCATTCACGCTCAACGGAACGAACATATCCGAATGCACCAGCTACGTTTATCTGGGTCGGGAATTGAACATGATGAACGACCTGACCCTCGAGCTGGGCAGGAGGAGGCGAGCGGCTTGGGGAGCATATAAGAGCATCGAAAATGTGGTGAAGAAGAGCAGGAACACCCGGCTCCGTGCTCACCTCTTCAATACCACCGTACTTCCTGCTTTGACCTATGCTTTGGAAGCCTGGGCATTTTGCAAGCAGGAAGAAAACGCGGTGAGCGTAATTGAACGCGCAGTTGAGAGAGTGATACTCCTAGCATCACGAAGTTTCACGCAAGTGAGGGACGGGATTCGATGTTCTCTACTACGTCTGCGATAGAAGATTAGAGACGCCGCCGCGTTTGCCAAGGAAAGTAAAATAAGGTGGGCCGGACACGTGATGCGCTTTAACGACAACCGTTGGACCAGAGCCGTGAACGACTGGGTTTTCCGCGATATTAAGCGCGCTACAGGAAGACCGCTGACCCGATGGTCAGATTTCTTCACAAAGTCCTTCAAAGAAAAATATGACGCTCTTCGTGTCCCACGCGAAGGAAGGAACCATTGGGCTACTCTGGCACGCGATCGGGATAAATGGAAGAATTACTAAAAATTTTAGACATCATTGCCTTGACATTATCATAAGAGGCGTCCCTACTGTTCTCCTCAGCAGTTTTCGTAGGTAAGTGGGCACTTACGATCCTGAGTTTACATCCTCTGCTATCCCGTCGTACAAAGGCATCTAGACGACGTTGAGCCAAATTCCTCCACCATTTTGTTATAGTCGTTTCTCACAACTATCGCGCACCCACCTACTTTGTTCTCATCACCATCGCGGCAGTATATGGTGTAATTTTTGATGCTGATGACGGGCCAATCTCTCGTGTGTGTTTCCTGCAGTGCAGCAACAGGCACACAGAGATATCGCAGAAGCCTAGACAGGGCGGCTTGTTGGAATTCACTCGATAGTGTTCAGCAGTTCAGCGTGACGAAACGAACATTTGTTGCCAAAGACTCCATACTTCCTTCAGGCAGTTGACCTTTCAGGTTATGGGCTTTGGCGATTTTCTGAACTACAGGACCTTTTTGCAATGTATAGGAATCTTTCACCATATAATAGGCTGGGTTGTGTAACTTGCACTTTCCCAATGCGTACGCTCTAGCACCTGATTGTGTTTAGTTAAAGCTGGGCCACGCAGCCAGCAATCAGATTCGTATACGTTCTGTATTATTATTTTATTTGTAAGACATGGAACTGACCAGAGGTAACTTCGTAATTAGTGCTAAAAGGCCGTAGAAGAAAAAACTTCTTTCCCTTCATAGTTCGGACATTGCTTGGGCACTCATTACAAGTACACTTCATCATTACACATTACACTTCATTATAAGAAATGAAAAAAAAATGAAATGATATAAATGTATTATGTTCTCTATGCAAAAGCCTGTTAATACAAGACATTGTTTCTATTTTATGACGCACCGTGATATGTCCCTGTTTTTCAGGGATCAATCCCCGACAAAAGCGGGTGTTTTGCAGTTAGTGTAGGAGAGTCTAAAGAGCACATTGCTTATCTGACAATGACGAATTTCTTATTATTACTCGAAAAAGTAATTTTGATACTGTTATTGACCGAAAAAAAAAGATATTTACAGGTGGAGTTACTGATAAAATTGACACAGTGAAGGTCCCACGAGTTTCTGACGCTCACAGCGAATACCCACCTAAATTTCATGCAACAAAGCTGGAGGCGTTTCGTAGAAAGAGATTTCTTTTCTCAACTAGCTTTCAAAAAACCCTGAAGGTTCCTGAAAAGATCCGACAAGTCCAGCAGTAATTTTCAATCGGGAACTGTACTAATAACTAAAAAGATCTCTAAATAACACTTGTATGCGGTGAGCAGTGCTCTAAATACAATCTCACAAAAACTGTCTGTGTTCTGTTCTTCTCAGCAATTTTTTCCGGTTTTGCAAAAATCACGATTCCGGCGCAGATCGATCTATTCATTGTGTGTAATTATTATCAATAAGTAAAATGGTCTGCAGGAAGTAGAATATAGTTAGGAAGTGCTTTTAGAATACATTTTAAAAGCATTTTCTCACTATATTCTACTTCCTGCAGACATTCGGTATCTGTTGTTTTTCACTTTGCACAAATGGGACAATTTCGGCGGCGACCGATCTCGCAACCGTTCGTTTTCATAGTCATTGTTAAAAATTGTGTGCAAATAGTAGGAAATAGTATGAAACTAGGTTTGTAATGTTTTCTCTGTTGTCCTCACAGCACCTTACATTAATATCCATTATAGTAGTATTTATTAGTATTTGCTATATTACATTATTTTGATTTATTTATTAAACCTCCAATCTGTTTCCTTAATTCACTTTATTATAACTAATTTTTCATTGCTATGAGCGGCTATGCTAGAAAGAACGAGATGAGGGGTTGTTTTCTAGAGGGTCCTCTAAAGGGTGGTTCGTTTCCAGAAGGGATTTTTCCCAACTACACACTTAACTCTGCTCAGAAATCGTTCTAGATTACGAGGAAAGCGTGAAAAGGAACATTAACTCAAGTAGACCCAAGTGAATATAAACTTTACTTTTGTACAGTAACAACATAGTCATAACAACACCGCTCAGAAATGCGCAGTGCGTGAAGAACGAATGTCGCCTAGACGATCTCCAGAAAAGCAGGCCTGGCATACAAAGTTTGAGAAGGTTCTGAGGAACATCAATCGTTACATCATGATTTCACCACCTTTCACTGGAAGTCACAACATCTTTCCTGCGCAAATCCCGCAGAAAAAAAAGGTGCAAAATTTTAGTTTTTTGGCTTGGTCAAAATCTTTATGACTTTATGAATGAAGTCCAGTAACTAGTTTACAAAAAAACAAAGCTGTTCCTTTTCGTTTTTTCTGCAGTCCGTTTTTCATGTTTATTTTTCAACCTAACCAACCAGTCCAGCAGTCACTTCCAATCAGATCCTACGTTAATCGCTAAAATTATCTCTAAATCACCCCCGAATGCGGTATATAGTGCTGTCAGTACAATTTCAGAACAAAAATGACAGCAAAATGTTCTTCTCAGTGATTTTTTCTCGTTTTGTAAAGCGATTCTGGCTGGGATCGAATTATACATCGTCTGTAATCACTGTCAGTGAGTAAAATTGAGTTTAGAAAGTAGGATGTAGTGGGTAGATGTTTTAAGAACGAGTTCTGCGTCGGTACTAGTTAGTAGTAGTAGTGTTAGGTTGCAAGTAGTGAGAAATAGTGTGAAAATGGAAATTTAAAAATTGTTCTCCGTTGTTCTCAGCTGTTTTTTTTCCATTTTGCGAAAAAAACAATTCCATACAAGTTGAGAGTTTCCTCAAGTTTTCAACTTATGTGCGTATATATGTACTGACACACTTTTAATCTTTGCAGTGCAGCCATCTGTCATCTGGCGTCTATTATATATTATATGCTTTTATTTTACCTGCAGCATTATATATTAATATTCATTATAGTACCATTTATCAGTGTTTACAATATTATATTATTTCAATTTATATATTAAGCGTAGATTTGCTTCTTTGATTCTGTTTATTTCAATTAATTTTTGATTGCTATATGAGCGCCTATACTTGAAGGAACGAGATGAGGTGGTCGTTTTCAGGAGGGTTTTTGCCCAACTAGACCCTTGATCTTGGTACCACGTATTCCTCCAGAAGACTTTTTTTTATTACTGTAACGTGCATATAATTTTAAAACCCATGGACAGGCTGCCGGCCTCTATTCCCATGAGTTTCGGGAAAATGTTGCACTCTCCCGGAGTAGACAAATGGAGTTTGTTTGTTGGAGACGGGAGTGGAGACGACACCTTTCTTGAACCTCCAACTCACTTGACCGCAGACTTTTGGCCTGACCGACGTGCGGAATGCAAAGATTTCATTAGTCAGTCCTGGTACAGCAGCAACAGGAAGTCCGTCCCCTGAATCCACCGGCGTCTCAAGACATGCACAGCTTCGCCTTTCGTCCTCGAATAGCCCCTTATTGGCGATTTGTGGATGCGCACGCGCGTAGGTTCGCGACTATCTGGCTGTGATCTCTCTAGTGAGGCAGATCCGTGGTACCCAATGATACAATAAAAAATGTTGGAATACCTTTGTTTCAAGTTTGCACGGTTAAGAAAAGTGACACTTTGTCCTCTTTCTATTCGCATCGAAATTAGGTAAAGGATTCAACGTTGACTCAAGCAGGATCATGCAGGAGCAACACCGTCATAATAATGTAGTCCAGTTAATTACAACAATAACACTAAAAAACAATTGATTAGCAAGGCATTATATGAAAAACATTGCTTATTCAAGGAATGTATTGTTTATCTACAAGGTCAAAAAGAACAGCGAGTTGAAAAAAATATTTCGAGCTAGAGGGCGTGGTAAAATTTTCAGAGACACCATTAGAACGAAGAAATAGTCAGCATGATAAACAGTGCTGCTGGTGAGTGTTAATGAAGAGCGAAACAAGGGGTGGAACGTGTCTCAGACAATGATAGGGTTTTTCCTTCTATATCTCATAGAATTGAACGGAATATGTCTCTTTGGTGTAATTGATAATACTGATCACGAATATGTTTAGTTCATAAATGACATCTGCCAGCTACGGTCAAATTAGTAATTTTCTTGCCACTTTGCTGCAAACCTACCACCTAAAGCTTATGAAGCCGGCAAAAACTGATATTGAGATGCTTTATTGCGGATCAATATGTCGCCGAAAGTGCTTTTAGGCAATTAACTACCAGAAGTGCGAAAGTTCGACTTTCTTTGAATCTTGCATAGAGATTGCAACTTGTCGATATTCCAGTTTAAGCAACAGCCGTGATTGTGTACAAACTTTGTTACAGCTAACGATTCGGCGTCGTCACCTTCGTCAGAGCCTGGAAAGTCAGATCATTTGTGATATATCCTCTCAAATGCCTCATCCAGAACAAGTCATCATTCCCTGAGATGATACATCCAAAATCGAAATCAAAAGAGTCCAAATTGTTGCGCTTACCTGGGTAGCCGCGTTGCCGTGATATTAGCAGACCTCAGGGTGACAAAATCGCTCCGCTGATGCTAAATAGGATGCGACCCGCATATGACCGCGTAGGTAAAAACCTGCAAAGGTCTCGATACAGAGCCAGCTCGTTTGAAGAATGCATAGCCGTGACCAAAGAACTGGCTCTGTATCAAGACCTTTGTGGGTTTTGATCTACGGGGTCATGCGCGGGTCTCATCCTACTTAGTATTAGCGGAGCGATTTTATCACGCTGAGGTGTGCTAATATCACGGTAACGCAGCTACCTAGGTAAGCACAACGATTTGGATTCTTTTGATTTCGATTTTGGATGTAGCATCTTAATGAATGATTACTTGTTCTGGATGAGGCATTAGAGAGGATATATCACAAATGATGTGACTTTTCCAGGCTCTAACGAAGGCGACAACGCCGAAACGTTAGCCGTAATAGAGTTTGTTCACAATCCTGGCTGTTGCTTAAATTGTACTATCGACAATTAACTGCCATTTAAACGTGACAGGTGTTTTTTTAATATACACTAATAATACGTTTCACAGATGTCAAGAAACTTTCGTGTTTTCTAAAATAATCCACGAACCTTAAGAATGATCCATAAATAAACTCTTTTTTGACTTGATAATTAACTGTTTTTAAGCACACTTGCTTTCCAATATCATATAGTATCTGTGTTCAGTGTGACCAGTGCAAGATATGTGGTGTTGTGTGTATATATGGTAATTTTAATTAGGTACGATACCTCCAACACCTGGAACAGGTCACAGCAAGGAACACATTAGAAACAATCTAGATCAATGAAAAAAAGACAAAAATAGACAACATGCTGAGATTCAAGGACAGTCGAACATAAGCACTACTCAGAGATGTATCAGCAAAGTACTGGTGAAGAAACTTCTTTCTTTGGAACAAAAGATCGTATTAGTATGACAGAACATCCATTTTCTCCGCCGCGGTCAACAACATCACATCACTCGACATTTCATAGCCAACCTGCTACTTCACGGTATAAGCGGTGACTCTAACAAAAGCCGGCAGATGCAACAAATCGAACAACGACTCCTGCTTATGACATTGTAAACAAGGCTAAACTGCATGTTTTCGTTGCTAAAGGAGTATGTATAACGAGCAATGCTGTGAACGTTTTGTGCCGGGACGATTTGGAGGAGAACAGTGGGTGAATCAAAGTTCACTTGTGATTGTATCTGCTCTGAGGCTAAACATAGACCGTAGAAAAACGTTCTCAGGATTAGTGGGTTTTGGCATCATCAGAAGGTTAGCGAGCTTATTATCACAACTCCTTTATGTTCAAAACGGCACTAATGCTGTTCACAACAACGAACAAGGTTCATGTCGTGTTTCTGTGATTGGCGCTGTACCTATCCTAACTAATGCGCTTTTCTACATGAGATCCAGAATCTTTGTGCAGTTGGGACGACCAAGATTTCCGTAAGTGATAAGAAGGAGGCTTTGAGGGTTTGTAGTCTTCTCACGCCAACTAGGCATAGCGATAACAGGACAACATCCTGAAGATGACCATCCATATATTTCGTAATCCGCCAATCTGTTTAGAAAGAAATGTCGTCGTCTAAGAACTTACCTGTATGCCCAGTCCTATATATTTCAAAAAGAATTTATTAACTTTTTGTGAGTGGTTTCGCTTTGAATAATCTACGTGACGTTAAAGTGAGAGCTATAATTTCACAAGTGGTGTTGGGGAGCCTGCAAATAGAATTTTCTGCTTAACACAGTCTTGAACCAGCTGATCAGATATATACCTGTCCACCTCAGTAGTTTTAACAGCTTTCGCAAACAGCAGTATTGCGTTCGAACGCGACATGAAATGTACGATTTGTCATAATGTCTTTTGCCGTTACCTCACTTTATACGAACGTTTCAAACAATGTCGCACTGTTCACGAACTGCTCACGCAACACCAAGCTTAATTAAATCCGTTCGGGTTGAGCGTTCAGCAGATCATAGCGCTGATAAACTGTAAGTATAAGATAGGTATAGATAACTATAAGTGCATAAACCGTTCTCTTTCCTGGTGAACGGGAGAGTACTATCGACAACATAGTTGTCTGGCTACGGAAAAAGGTTGGCATCCACTCACACAATTGTTTCTATGTCCAGAATTGAACAGCGTATAATGGACTACGAAACACTGCTGTGTTGTCGTTACAAAATTGATTGCTGCGTCATTTGCCCAACACATGGACAAGTCTCCACGTGTTTCAATTTTCTCAACCAGCAGTGCTCGAACACTAACTTCACAATTGTGAAACCGATAAGATAACCTACAGCTGGTTGGCTTCCCTGGATGTGTCTTACATTTCCGGAAAGAGATATGGAAGACTAAGCGATTTGGGGAACCCAGTAACAAAAACATTTTAGTTCACTATCTGTTAGCATCAAGAAAAATGGAAACCAGCGTTATAGGTAATGCGTACAGGAGGCAAATAGCTAGAAAAACATAGTCTGTAAATTTGGCTCGTGAAGTGGCAATATCATTACAATAATATGTTACTCGACGGACACGACATCCCCCTCGAAGACAAAACGTCTTGTACGGCCCAGGAAAGATTCCTTTTGTCTACTTTACATATCTCATTATATAAATAGAGCGGTATGAAGAAGATTTGCAGAGTGACATGAGGGTTGTGTAAATACCACCAGGGAACCTCAAGTGTCAGCTTATATGCATTCTATGTAGTACTACTCTGCACAACTCCCGGCTGTGTTGTTTGCCCATACGATGCAGTGAGTGATGTAGATTGGTTCGCGAAATCTATGCTTTCCATCACACTGCACGCATTCTGTAGAATACGTCACGGAAACTGCGAAATAGAGCTAGAAGATTCCATAATATCCTTCGAGCCCAAGATCATAGCACTCAGGAAACTAGAATCATTTATGACAATTGCCAAAAGTCCAACTCCAAAAACATTGCACATTGCGACTACAAGCTACCCCCGCGTAGATCGAGCTTCGATCCACGAGGCAAGCCGTTAGGTCCCTTATAAAAGCCATTGTGACTCATAATTACGGTACATGGTGTTCTGCTACGCTATCAAGTTAAGCAAATCAGGTAGCACCAACTAATGTGTTGTTCTTTGAGTTTACCTATCGTTTGAATGCTTTCAGTAGAGTGGTGAATCATCCGAAAGGATAAGTCACTGACGGCTTTGATTTTCCAGGCTCTGACGGAGGCGATATCGTCAGAACATTAGCTGTTGATAAAGAAAGACCAGTCTTGGTTACAGCAAAAAAAAAACGTATAAATTTCTAGATTGTTACTACAGATTTAAGCATAAATAACTTCGTGTGTACAAATGAACGCTTTACAGTTACCAGCGACTTCTCGTCTTTGCTTTACATGAATTGAACCGTATATCACTCATTAGTGAGTGTGAGCGATAATCACACAATTACAGTAGGTGACAACGTTATTGTCTTTATTCTGGACGACAACACGGTGGACTTGGAATTTGGTTGCATCTATTCTACAGAAAACTCACCTTTAGTGAATTTGTGCTAGTGTCAGTTGATAGATCGAGAAATGCGATGACGTCGTGCCTAATCTTTTTGACATGTTTCATCATGATCACCGCTTCCGATGCATGTGTACAGTAGGATCGTTATTTCTTCCACACAAGACGAAAAAGACGCGAATTCGCGTCTTTTTCGTCTTTTTTTTTCCTTTTTTTTCTTGACTTGATGGCTTTACTTCAATTTCGAAAAGCAAAATTGCAGGAAAACAAAAAGAAATAATGTGAATAAAAAAGGGATAAAACGGATAACTTTGAAGAATACCGCCCTGCAGGTAACATTCTTCTATGTAGTTATTCTGTTATTTCAAATGTAGTAATCAATGCAGTAACACAGCCGTAGCTCGATGTTTGTCCTAAGGTATCTGGTGGGTTGGCGTGCCTGGATGACAATAATCCCCCATAGAGGTTGAAGGAGTTTGTGATGAAAGTTCGAATGATACAGAATTTTTTGAAATTGGCACCGTTCAATAGATCTATTCTTCCTGATTAAACGTATCCACTTGATATTTGAAGAAACTTCCAATAAATCGCAAAAATTAAGTTCTCTGTAAAAACACATGAAAAGTTCTATATCTTTGCAGGTTCAAAACTGACCGCAGCTGAAACATATTAAAGAAGAAATCGGAAAAATTCATAGGATTAAGAGTGTTCTCTATTGTATTGCGCCGACAGATGGCTAGCACAGTTTGTTAGCGATTTGTGAACTGTCAAAATCAGAGTAAAAAGTGCAAAATACCGAAGTCGCAACTTTAGCTGTAAAAAAAAGAAAATCCTGTTGAGCTGGAAAAGCAAGAGATGAAGTCCTCCTTCAACAAATAGTTTTCTTACAAATTTTGCACGAAAACAATTTTTAAGCTGGTAATGGCAGTCGTTCCTGGAGTTCAAACATGTCACTTCAGTCAAATTTACAAAATCTTCAGAGTCATGGAGTTGTAGATGTGAGAGATATCAAATTGTTCGCAATATTATGTAGATTACGAATATGTAACTATTACTTCATTTTTTGGAGAATATATTCACGTCAAAAATCATACATCCTTGGGGCGCAATTATCTCGGATTCAGCCTTGTTAATGTGTATCCGGAGGTAATTTTTTTACAAACTGTTTCCTTGATAGCTTTTGAAAGTTCTTAGTACATTCAATCGGTAGAGCTTGCGCTCACTAATCTATTGATGTGTACATCTTATAATAGAGATCAAATTGAGGCGAGTTATGAAAAAAAGTCGAAAAAGACGCGAATTTGCGTCTTTTTCTTCTTCTGTCGAAGAATTAGCGATCCTACTGTACGTGCATTGCGAGAACAGATAGTCACCCTGGGCCTTTCATATTCTGACAACCTGGATGACTCTCGCAACTTTGACGTTGTCGGCGCTACCAGGCTTTCCTCCGGAGTCAGAAGATTCTTTTCTATTACGCTATCTTTTATATAATTTTGGAAACTTCATGCACGATACAGTAACAGAATAGCCTCTAAAGCAGGAGGAAATGCTATCAGCATTATAGAACGCTCAAAGGGGTTATACTCTTTACGCAATTGAAAAAGAGGGTTTGACGTTCAACCTTATCCCCATCATCAAGATCAGAGACGCTGCTACGTGTGCCATGGGAAGTAAAACTAGGTGGACCGGACATGTGATGCGTTTCAACGACAATCGTTGGACCAGAGCTGTGAGCGACTGGGTGCAACGCGATATCAAACGCAGCGCGGGATTATGGTTACTTTTTGACGGTCCATTGGCTGCTTAAAGGCATCACCCCACGAATCTGAGGTGGTGCAGATTTCAGGTGGAGTATTCGTATACAGGATGGGAGACTACGGAGAGGGGGGTGATTCCGTCTACTTCTTCCTAATTGCCGTAAAAAACGGCCCGGAAGATACGGCTTCATTCGTTTTGGCGCACCATTTTGTACAAGAGGTTCGATTGGAGCGCGCCAGTCTTGTGCGGCGCCGCATCTTCCGGGCCGTTTTTTACGACAATTAGCAAGAAATGGACGGAGTCACCTCCCTCTCCGTAGTCTCCCATCCCGTACACGAATACTCCACCTGAAATCTGCATCACCTCAGATTCGTGGGGTGATGCCTTTAACCCACTGAACCCGAAAATCATTACGTCTGAAAAGCAAGGTCAAAAAACTGATAATGTGCAAGGAAAACTCCAACAAATAGAGCGGATATTGATCGACAAAAAGAGTCCAATCTTTCTTCATGACAACCCCTACCACGTTTCGCATAACCAACGTTTTAAAAAATTCGCAGATCACCGAAAAGAGTTTAAAAGTATAGCTTCATCCTCCTTGTTCATTTGAAATACCTCCAGGCGGCAACCACTTCTTGAATCATTTGAACTACTGAACAACGAAAACATCTTTATAGTAAGCAACATGCAAAATAGGTTTTGAAGGAGTTCGTCGATTCCAGAAGCACGGACTTTCACAGTGGAATAAACAAACTGATTTCTCGTTGGCAGAAATGTGTCCATTGCAGTGGTCCTTATTTTGATTCAAGAAAATCTGTTAGAACCTGGTTAACAATTTTGGAAGGTTTGAAGTTCGCAGTTCGAAATTAACAAATCATTTGTACCAACCTAATGCAACAGCAGAAGGAAACTATTTGCTAAGTCGCGTTCTCAGCTTACTTGATTTTGTCAGAGGGCTGATATCAGTGCTTGATGCGACTGCTAGCATCTTTGCCGAGGTGTGCTGTTCTTGAGTATAATTTTACCCAGTAATCATTTTCAGGAATAGTTTGCATAGAATCAATTTATCTGCCACTGTTCCTGCGAAGCTTGACGTCTTACCTGAATTACCTATCGACAACGAGTGTTCGTAGGTCTTTCTTCACCATCTCAGTCCGGAACTTTTCCTTTTGGGTGGGTGCCCAGCAGAACACGTTAAAGAATCCGGTGCAACAGATTCCTCAAAGCTTGACTAGAAAAAGCAAAGATGGTCTTCTATGAACACTTTAGAGTGACTCGTGAAAGACTCGTGAAGGCATCAACCTCATGCGCAGACCTCAGATGTGTACACCACGCCCACTTCTGCGCAAATCTTCTTTGTACCATACTATAGGTCTAAGAGATAGTTTTTTTTTTCGAAAGTAGAAGATCAGTTTTTAAGCGGCTTCCTTTCTATGCATTTGATACTCGCTATAACTCTAGACGGCGCTGCCCAAATCTCCGATATCTACATTATGACAACACGAATAGAGGAATAGGGATCAAATTGACTTTGTAGATGCTGTAGATGACCAATAGCATGCTCTAAGCTAACGTTCTCAATGTCTTCCAACAATTGCTTATAAGGTTTTTCTGCACTCCATATTGCTTTCACCATTTTTTTGTTTCTTTTCGTTTTTTTTTGTTTTTCGCTCCATTACAAGTTTTTGTTTTCCCATTCAGTGTCCTTCATACACAGCAAAAATCTTATGAGCATCTTTGGCGGTCTCAGCATTTAGATTAGAAGCAAAAAAAAGCATGTCAAAAATGTTCCCCTTAGTCTACTTGACACTCCATTTTAATGATTCGTAAAAACAAGAATCCACTGAATTTAAAAAATAGAGGTGCAAATTTCCCGATGAACGAGAACTTCGTTCTCTAACGATGTAGAACATTCTGTCAGTACTTCTTCTCTTCATACGCATTTCAAGTGTGAAGAAAGGGGCACGACTTGCTCCTCTTCCTGATACTGGGTAGTGTTTGAAGCGCTGCAGATGTCTTTCAAATTTTGTCGTCAAGTGATTTTGTGGAACGAAGGTTTGAAATACGTTCAGCGTTGAGAAGACCGATCGATGAGAGGAGGGAAAAAGCGCCTTTGTAGTCCGAGAAATCTAATTTTATCTGTTTTGAATACTAAATATTTGTTTATGAGTACCGATAATAACGTTTTGATTACTCTTTTGACGATCAACATGTGGTACATAGTAGATCGGCTGATAAGAGAGCAAGCTTATTCGTCGCGCGCTGATGCCCTACAATCTCTGATAGGTTGGCCAATCATAAGTAGTCCCACAATCTTGCACATAATACACAGCAACGAGATTTCTCGATAGTTCCTCGGATCTGCGACGGGTAAATTCTCGTGGAGAGAAATTATTAGAGTGTGAATTATCTTCTATAGTAAACGGGTGATCTTTGTTAATCACGAAAGGAAGAGGAGATTCCAGCACTTCTGCACAAATTCTATTATCTTTAACGAGGCTTCTCTTTTTTTCTCAAACGAAGACCCATTCGCTGGCTTCTCGCTGACAGTTTGGATGTGCTCGAGTTCAGGAGTTGACAGCGGTTTTTGTTGTTCACCAAAGTATAGAGGTGCTCTCTCTTATTTGACAGTGTTTCTTTACTGATGGTGACTCTGATGGGAGAGTTGGGAATTAACGAACATTTCCTCACCTTACCGCTGCATCGTGTTAACAAAACATAGATTCACTTTCAAGTCGTGTTTTCTCAAGCATTTTCTACCTCATTCGCTCCTAATTTCTATTCGTTTTTGCTATCTTTTTGCGGTTGACGACGCAGCTTTCTTTCCAGATGCTCCTGCTGATTGAAGTCGCCAGTGATGCGAGCTAGCCATACAGAACTAAACCTGGATCTTGCCTCCGCAAATGCAAAAGTGAACTTCTTCCTTGGTGTTAAAACCTGAAACTTTTTTTGCAGCGCCCTGAATGCACTTTTTCATAGCGAAATTTCTATCGTAATTTTCTTTCTGATCCGTATTCCAACATGAGTAGATACACGTTGGCGAAATTTTGTCCTGCATTGTAGTCAATGTTCTCTCTTGAATGTAAAAACGATAATGAGTTTTGCCTGCCATTGCCGGATGATTACCATTACCCAACATTTTCGTATTACATTGGACCGAGTAGTACCATTTCTCTAGCGCATCGATTGTCTATTCGAGTCCCACCTTTGTAACCGCACCGATTCCGATAGTGACCAATTTTTGGCTTTCAGCTTCTGCCTAATTTTGCATTCTTTGTGCGATTCCGTTGAAAAGTACAGCTAGGAGACATTGTGCTCAATGTCTCCTATCAGGTCGTTGTAATCGTTATTCACAGTAATCGCGCAATTTGACAGTGTTTCTTTACTGATGTTGACTCTGATGGGAGAGTTGGGAATTAACAAACATTTGTTGTCGCAATTCCAATTTTGTTCCGTTTAGTGTGTTTGCAGAGATACTGAACTTTCCGATACTGACGAGGCGGTCCCCGATGTCTGTTTCCTGTAGTGCGGCGAAGGACACACAAAGACATAGCATAAGTCTGGAGAGTGTAGTTTGTTGGAGTTTCACTCGGCAATGTTTAACAGTTAGCGTGACTACTACTTTCTGCTTGCAGTGCACAGCATTGCTTTAAAAATGTCAACACTTTGGGAAGAAGAGAAGTGAAACGCAGAGAACAACTTAATTTTACTATTAGATTTGGTAGAAAGGACATGCAATCGAAATGTTCTCGAGGCTCTTTCAGATTACGAACTTTAAACCTTTGAGAAACTTTAAGATAAATGCAGAGGTCCAAAAATGAATAGAAAGGAAGAGCGCATAGCCGTGACCAAGGAGTTGTTCTGTAAAAAGTCTTTTGCTGGTTTTATTCGCCTATTCTCAGTGTATAAAAGTCTGAGGGGACGGGTGAAGTGTAGCGGTTAGAGGTTCCGGTTCCTCCACGATCGATCGGAGGTTCGAATCCGCCCTAGTGCTCACCGGGCCTTTCATCCCTCAGGGATCGACAAATTTTATACCAGATTTGTCTGGGAGGATGAAAACACTTATTTGACGCATCAGCTAGCCCCCCGCAAGTCATTGTATAGGCCAGTTGCACGTTTGTAAACCGCAAACGATTCTGAATTGAAGTGAACGTAAGGGCGCATCTCAAGCGGATTGATTAACGCCAGAGACTTTGACCTTTTTATTTAAAAGTCCGAGCTTTTGGAGTCTACGAACTTCCGGAAGTCGTTTTCGATAGATGGTCGGTAGTCGGTTGGCGAAAAATCTGGCGAATATGGCGAGTGAGGCAGAGTCTCGTAGCCTAACTCGTCCAACTTGAGTAGCGTCACCTTTGAAATGTGTGGCCGGGCATTGTCGTGTAGGAGAATCGGTCCCTTCTGTTCACTAACGCCGCGCAAAAAAGTTGGAGTTTTCTGTGCATTTTGTCCAGTTCTTTGCACCACTTCTCTGCGGTGATGATCTCGCCAGGTTTCATGAAGCTGTAGTGGATTACACTTGTAGCACACCACCACACAGTCACCATGGTCTTCTTCAGGTGTATTCTCGGCTTCAAAAAGTGGCTGAGAACTTCGTCCTTGTTGATCCATTGAGCACGACGCTTCCTGTTGTCGTAAAGGACGCTATTCTCATTGGTCGTAACAATACTATCGAGAAATAGATAGTTCTTGTTGTGTAGCAGAAGCGGTGAGAGAAGATCTCAAATCTCAGATTTCGTTGAGCAGCGGTTTCTCTGGGACTCGCTCAGTTCATGCGGCACCCACTTGTTCAACTTTTTCACCTTTCCAACTTTTCCAAATGAGCGACTGTTGAATGGTCAACGCCTAGTTCTTGGGCAACTTCTCGTGTTGTTCTTGTTCGTGTTTGTCATCTTCGATGTTTGCCTTCAGCAGGTGACCGTCAACATCAGAAGGGCTGCCGCAACCTTCTTTATTTTCGAGGCTCACATCGCCACAACAAAACCTTTGGAACCAACGCGTAAAATCGGTGATTCTTCCTTCACCGCAACCACCGCTGATATTCCGAGCTGTCTGTGTTGCAAGCCTGCACAGTTTGAACTCGTAGTAGAATATTTGGTGAAAATGTTGCCTGCACATATTATCTTCTATGTTTTTGTTTTGACCAAATACTGGTTCTCGTTCAAAATCACTCCAGGACTAATAACCAAAACGAAATGTGCTACAAAATGCTATACTCGATTCGCTGAGGACCGAAATAATAGGATCTTCAATGACACATTGCTCGAGTAGCAGCGGGATTTGGCTCGCTCCCTTCTACAGAGTGTGAAGTTAAAAATAGTAGAAATAGGGTTGTGTGAGGTACAAAAAAGTGGTTTGTCAGTGCCATTGCCAGATGTCAGAGTCTGTACCAGGGATATATGTATATTCCTCTATGCACCTATCATTAGTTGAGGATTCTGTTCAAGGCGTGGAAAATTTGTTTGTTGTTATGTTTCATCTGTTCTGTTTCACTTCTAAAATATAAAAAATCGGGAATATATTTAGAACTCACCCGTCTGTGTATTTTATCATGAAAAACATGTGCATAAAATATTTAGTTGGATGAATTGGGAATAGGAGGAAATCCAATCAACTGTAACTGTGAAACAGCCTTTCTCCTCGATGATGAGTACTACTCATATGAGTACACTAATACAGTTCCGAAGTAAGCTGAACACCTTTATGTGAAACCATTTCATACATTCAAAAGTCCTTTTAGATGTGCTGCACCGCCAGAGTTAAAAGGTCGTCCACTGACAAAAGTTGCACAATCAGACGCTTGTCCTTCTAAAGCGAGTGTAGAGAGAAACAGTCGAATCGCAGGAGTAAGTTGTAAAGAATGTTATATCAAAAATTGTGACGTTTCTCAAAAGGTTTCGAATTTAAACACGTCGTCTTCCTATTGAAACTTGTTTTAGATATTTATGGTGCTTCTCATTCTCGTGTTCTGCACCACTGGAATATACCTCTGCGTAATAACCAAACGATGGGAGATGTTTTTGCGACACATTCAGAACCCTCCACTCTTGTACTCATACCTCGCAAACAAGGATGATCAACAAGGGCTTGAGCACGATTTCCAGTCGCAACCGCAGGACGTTTGAAGATACTGAAAATGAAGAAAATATCTGTGGAATTCTACTTTTTTACTTATGCGTGTACCCAGATGGCCACGCCTAACGCAGCTTCTACGGAATTCAACAATCCCCTGTAATCTTGATGTCTTTTAAAATTTTACTTAGAGTTACATTGCTTGTTCACAACAAGGAACATTTTTGGTCTTCGTACTAATGTATACTACTCCGCTACTCCGGAGGTTTTCCTACTAACACGGGAATTTTTTGTCTGTTTACTTATGCACATGCTACAAACGTGCAAAAAGAAGAATCCAATACTACCTCAAAAAGGATATCATTTCTTACATTTCTTTATCTACTTCTTCTATTTCCTTATAAATAGTAGTTATAATATAACTTTTCGCATGAGCAGTCCTATAGATGTTTTCTTCCCAAGTAATCAGAAACGTTCTCTCACAAAATTTCCTCCGAATCCAAAGCACTATGTACGAGCAGTCTTCTATCAGAGCTTGGAAGACCAACTTAATCCACTGCGAGATGAACTTATTAGGAGTGCTGAGCAAGAAAATGGGATAAACCTTAAAGTCGTGAACTTCTCAGCCATTACCATTGAAGAAAGTAGGATATGACAATGAGAGTGAAATGACGCCACTATTGTGTCTGTGTTGTCAACGGTCTACTGTTAGCCGAGGAAAACCTAGCATTTTATTTATCTGACGATAAATTAGTGCAAAGGTGGATAAGACACTAGCCTGATGTATCTATAAACGTTCACTGAACTCCATGATTCTGGCATAAAATTGAACGCTCTGATACTCTTCAACGGGATTGGTCAATACGACATATTAAAAGCTAATACTGCATTCCTAGTCAAAGAAGCGGCAAATGTATGAAATCAATATAAAAACCGCAGATACATGATACGTAAATCATTTAGTTGAGGGCAGGGATTCCACATTAAAAGCTCCCCAAACAGTAATATTGGATTGAGGAATAAGTCGTGAGCGTTTTTTAAATGTGAAAAGTGCACGTAAGAATAAGAACTAGCTTCGTAATGTTATAAACCATTCGACGGTTCTATTTCTTACTGTTTATTTTGTTTCCTTTTTCTCTGTTGTTAGATAATTGAAACGTAGTGTCAGGTGGACAGGACAGACCATTTTCGACACAATTTGCTTTTCGTAACTAATCGAGACGACAAGGCCGCTGTTGCCCACACTGTACTGCGTTTGGAGAAAGACCAATGCTAGGAAATGCCACGCAAACTGCTGTTCGCCATAACAAGAAAACAACTATACTTTCCAATGCCGAGGTTTCAAGAAGAGAGGACTTGGAAATTTATGCAATTATTCTCTATTTCTGACATTTCATGTGCAACCTTTTGTCTCTACACGCAAATGATCGGTTCTCCGTACAGAGGCAATAGCAGAGAATAGCATGATCCTACAAGGCATGTTTAGCACCTTATTAGACGATGAGAGACGCTGATGGACGAGTTATGGGCGTGGCATAAGGCAAACGCCTCACAGTTGTCTGCTAATGCTGCTGGCTGCTGCGCAGCGCGATTAACGATCGCCGTTGCCAGTAAAAACTGTGAAACTATGACATGCCTGTTCATTATGTCGCGAGTCCTCCCTGTTTGTGGCAGAGGTTTTTCTGGATCTTCTCCCATTGTAAATTGTAAGTCCCCTAAAATCTCATAGATAAGTCTTCTTTTTTCCGGAAGAGAACGAGAAAGACGCACGCTCGCGCTGCCCTCTTTAGTCTCAAAAATGACCAGACTTTTTATTCAGCCTCCATTTCAACGGTGCATTTGCGTAGGCGCTCAAAACGGTGCGATGGAGGCAGCAGTTGGCTCCTAGCCTCCACGCTCCTAGCCGCTACGCTCCACCAAAGCGTCTCGAGAGAAGCCGCGTACGCAATCGTGTACGTGCCTCATGTCGTTTTGACCCTACCATAGAAACAGTCGCTCACCAAAGCGGCTACCTCGCTGTAGCTCATGCTTTTTCTGATGCTGCTTTTGGTAGGCCTAGCTTTTGTTGTGTCAGCCACCCATCGTTTCCATCCTGCTTTCAAGTTATCCTCGAAGGGCTTGTTAATTCCAACATCGAGAGGCTATAGATAGACATTGGCCTTGATAACAACCCCAGGGGGAAAGTTCTTTCGGGATCAACTTCTTTTCTTCTTTTTGAAAATGATCAGCGGCAGTTTTTTTTCACGCGGTGGTCACGGAGAAGACAACGGTAAAATTTGGTTTTTTGCGCCCTGTCGAATCAATCATCACAGTTTCGACTCAAACTTTATCCACGGCAGTTCCATAAGTGATGTCAAAAGGCACTAAAACCTTGTCGATTTCGATGATTCTGAGGTAGTGGGGAGAAAAATGTAGAGTACAAGCCTTATACCAAGAGGCCGACGCCTTGAAATAATGCCTCCCTGACTTCTCTGATATTACTAAAGCTGCTGCTTTAATAATATAATTTAATAGTCGAAACTGTGATGATTGATTCGACAGGGCGCAAAAAACCAAATTTTACCGTTGTCTTCTCCGTGACCACCGCGTGAAAAAAAACTGCCGCTGATCATTTTCAAAAAGAAGAAAAGAAGTTGATCCCGAAAGAACTTTCCCCCTGGGGTTGTTATCAAGGCCAATGTCTATCTATAGCCTCTCGATGTTGGAATTAACAAGCCCTTCGAGGATAACTTGAAAGCAGGATGGAAACGATGGGTGGCTGACACAACAAAAGCTAGGCCTACCAAAAGCAGCATCAGAAAAAGCATGAGCTACAGCGAGGTAGCCGCTTTGGTGAGCGACTGTTTCTATGGTAGGGTCAAAACGACATGAGGCACGTACACGATTGCGTACGCGGCTTCTCTCGAGACGCTTTGGTGGAGCGTAGCGGCTAGGAGCGTGGAGGCTAGGAGCCAACTGCTGCCTCCATCGCACCGTTTTGAGCGCCTACGCAAATGCACCGTTGAAATGGAGGCTGAATAAAAAGTCTGGTCATTTTTGAGACTAAAGAGGGCAGCGCGAGCGTGCGTCTTTCTCGTTCTCTTCCGGAAAAAAGAAGACTTATCTATGAGATTTTAGGGGACTTACAATTTACAATGGGAGAAGATCCAGAAAAACCTCTGCCACAAACAGGGAGGACGCGCGACATAATGAACAGGCATGTCATAGTTTCACAGTTTTTACTGGCAACGGCGATCGTTAATCGCGCTGCGCAGCAGCCAGCAGCATTAGCAGACAACTGTGAGGCGTTTGCCTTATGCCACGCCCATAACTCGTCCATCAGCGTCTCTCATCGTCTAATAAGGTGCTAAACATGCCTTGTAGGATCATGCTATTCTCTGCTATTGCCTCTGTACGGAGAACCGATCATTTGCGTGTAGAGATAAAAGGTTGCACATGAAATGTCAGAAATAGAAAATAATTGCATAAATTTCCAAGTCCTCTCTTCTTGAAACCTCGGCATTGGAAAGTAATGTTGTTTTCTTGTTATGCCTATGTTATGTTATACTATGTTAATAACATAATATTGATATAACAAATAAATAATAAATTATTTTAAAAACGTATTGCTACAAGTGAAACAAAATATATTGTATTACAGCGATATTAATAGAATAAATAATAACTAAAAATCATATGGTCATATTAATTATATGTACAAGACGCGTGACGTGTGCCAGGTGGAAGAATATCAAGAATAATAATCGAGATAGAAAATCATTCGACCTCTGCACTGATCCAGACACGGTTAGAATATTGTGTTTGATTTTCTGTAGAATTCATGTAATAATGTGTGTTCCAGGTAGCTCGTATGGAAATGTGGAGTAGTGCAGTGAGAAGACAACACAGGAAGATGTTTATTGGACTTTACATATCTAGTAAATCTAATAAATGCTTTTAATCTTCTATTTCGAGCGGCAAGGATCTCGAGCGGAGAGACTGCTCGATTAGTTCCACATGTTGCTGGAGCTCACGGTCACGATTCCTTTGCCGTCCTCGTCTCACAGCGCAAGTCTGAGCAGAAATATGTTGATAGCAGAAAACATTGAATTTCAAAAAGCTCACAAATAGACTGGAAAGAAGTGTTCGCAAAGAAAAACCCTTACCAGTAGCGCGAGGAGCATAATCAAAACAAAAGATCCGAGTACTGCGATGAGCAGTGTATAGGAGCGCAGAGAGCGCAGCTTCCGAGGTCGTCGTCGTAGGTGGAGAAGTGAGCCATGCATCTCCCAACTTTTTTTCTTTGCCAGCCACTCGGCTGAAAGCCTTGGTTGGGAGTTAATCTCATTAAAACGTATAAAACTCTCCTCAGGAGATAGGGTGGAAATATCGTGATACATCTGTAAATACTGCAACTCGTGTATAAATACATTCAATAAGTTATTATCAATTATCATTAGGCGAGAAGACTAAAATACGTGTCAAGATAATAAAGAAAGACTAATTAGAAGGCAGTCAGGCTGTTGAAGAAGTCGGTAGGCCGCGATCCATACCCTCCTTGGGTAGTCATCAAAAATATCCTCCAGGTATATTTGCTCGGATTAGTACGAGGTGGACGCTACTGCAAGAATTAGAAATGTGTCAGCACATATGAGACATATAATTTGAAAAGATGAGTGAGCTCTCAATGTGTATTTAGCAGCAGAATTGTACTATTTGACATTGATAAAGAGATGATCAAAAGTTCGATCCCAGCATTAACAATTATCTTTGCAAAACAAAAAAAAACAGTTGGAAACGACGGAGAACACGTTTTAGAACAATTTTCAAACTATTTCCTATTATTTACAAACAATTTTACTCATTGACAATGGAAATGAACGGTAGAGAGTTCGATACCCGCCGGAGTATCTCCATTTTTGTAAAATGGAAAAAACAACTGATACCGACGCAGATCACATTCTAAAAGCATTTTATCATTATTTTCTACATTCTACGCACAATTTCACTCATTAACAGCGATTACAGGCGATGAACATTTTGATCTCCACCGGAATCTAGAACATTTTTACGGCAGTTTTTTGAAATTGTATTCAGAGCAATGTTCGCCACATATAATTGTTATATAGAGGTTAATTTAGCGATTAGAACCAGACCTTAATTGGAAATTACTGCTGGGCAGGTCGGATTTGATTAACTTGAAATAAACATGAATAACGCACTAAAGAAGAGACGAAGAAAGACAGTGGCGGCTGCTTTCTGTAGAGGAAGACTTGCGCTATAAAAGGGTCCGAAAATCTTTTTTCAGAGACTTTCTGGTTTTTTTGAAACCTAGTTGAGAAGAAGTTGAGAAATTTAGCATTTTTCTCAACTTTTTCTCAACTAGCTTCTTTGCGGATGAAAACTGCCTGTAAAAAAGTAAAAATGAGCTTTGATAGAAAAAATCTTCCTCTATAACATACCTCAAACTCAATTCGTCTTTATAAACTATGAGCTGAATTATTGGAATTTGTTTGAAGTCATACATATTTTGACGCGTTGCTGAAAATCTGAGATTACACACTTTTTCTCGTCGCGAGATTATGTAGCGCCGTTGAAAACTTCGACTCCATGTTTGGATAGAGCATCAAGGAAAGCTCTTAACTGCAAATTTTCGCCTCTGTAGGTGTTCTGGTTCTCTCAAAAGCTAGTTGAGAAAAATTCAAAAATTTGAGGCAAAAATTGGGATTTTTCTCAACTATGTTTCAAAAAGACTAGAAAAGCTTGAGGCATCAAACTTAGTAGAAATATAGAAGAAATCTCTCTCTACAGATCACAGCCAGCTTTATTGCGTGAAATTCACTTAGAGCGTCGATATTCAGAAGCTCGTGGAGCCTGCTTTGCACTAATTTTAACCCCAATTGCGCCTGTAGATGTTTTTTTTTCGCTCACTAACACCATCAAAATTGCTTTTCGTCGAGTGAAAGTAAGAAATTCGTCACTGTTGGATAAGAACTGTGCTCTTTAAATTCTTTTACGCTAAGTTTAAAAGTAGCACTTTTGGCCGGGATTGATCCTTGACCGTCTGAATGAGAAGAGTGAAACATCGCACTGAGCAATGAAGCTAAAGCATCCTATACGCATCAACCGCTTTTCAACAGAGTACGTAATAGCCAATTAACGAATGTCCTTTTCGAAGCATTCATAATCGCACATAAATATGCGATCGAGGGGGAAAGGTCCGGCATACAGGACTTTATCTGCACTACACTTACCAAGCCAGCGTACTTGCTTTTCATTGCGACTATACTTCTACTTTTACTTAGTGCTCTTACACCTCTGTTAGCTTTTGAAGACCTCGTTTGTCATCCGTTCCTAGGCAAGTTTTCGACGCTACGTTTCCGTACCGCTGCTGATCTTCAATATATTAGGCTGTAACGGAAGAGTGCCGAAGCACTGTGCAAGGTATGAAGGAAATGAAGATTGCCTCCTACGGTTTCTTAGTACACAATGCGAAGTCATCTCTGGCTAGTTTCATTTCTTTTATATAAAGTGGTGACACACAAATTTGTAGTGCTTAGATTGAATGGGTTTGACAATAAGTCGATTTTTTAAAGGGATCAAAACTTTCAGGCAGCTAATTGCATTTGAAATAATTGGTATTCTATTTTATCACCTCCACAACTTTATCACGTTATTTATTATGCATCACATTTATTCAAGATTTCAATTGTTTGTGCTAATTCAAAAGTAACCGAGAGGCTTGTTTATAGAAATCTTGATATTTCAGAAAGGATGCTACTGCCACTGGTACGTTTCCTTTGTCTACGAACTTCTTCTCCTTTTTGAAGGCTTTCCTTTTCGTTCAGCTTATGTGGACTCCCTTACCGCCTTGCACGTACGACCACATGCATTTGCACGGTTTGAGCCACCAAAGCGACTCCGACGTCACCAAGCATAAGTTAGAGCAGCAAAAAAATGCTAAGTCGTCCATCTTCAAGATTAGCTCAAAAAGCACACTAGTTCCATTACCAGAATTACGAAGAATAAATTAGTTAAAAATCATTTTGTGGTTTGTGTACCCTCTTTTTAGCTTAACTATTTATGTCACAAGAGTCTTCCTGAACCGCAACCGCGAGTCTTCTTCAATCGTTTATTCAAATATTAAACAAATTTGTTTTGAACTCAAGTACTGAATATGCATCATTGACGTTTTTTCTTCCTTGAGACAGCTGTTCCATTTTTTTGTCGCAGATATCGGGACCTGGAAAAACCTTAGAATACGTTTCAGTTGTGAATATTCAGAATGTTCTGATATGCGGTGAAAACATGCCATTCACTGCTGATCCTCTTTCAAGTTACAGCACTACGTCTGAAAAAGCAGTTTTTACTTCTGTTTTTCTGCTGAATGTTGTATACCTAAATTACACTAAAGTTTGTAGACCTTAATATGTGTTTATTTAAAATCGACAACTCCGTCTTCCTTTTCTTTTTGCTTCCTTCATTTTTGTCTAATTTTCCGACACTTACTTAGATTTTTTCCTAATTTTCCGATTCGATTGCGATTGAGATCTACTCACTGTGCGGTATCCTCAAGTACTAATGTCTGGATAACGTTAAGGAATTGCATGTGGGATAATCTTATAGCTCAAAGAGTGTTACGAACGGAATGAAGTCATTTGTAGTTGATAAGCACTCGTTTATGTTATTCATGGCTGGATTCCTGACGGAAATCCAGAATGCTTCCAACGCCTTCCTAGCAGATATTTCGTTCTCATGCGCTAATATCCTTACTTCAAACTCACTTCCGTCACGCTTCTCATACCTACCTATACTCTTACCAGCCAAATGTTCCTTGATACGAGGGTTCAGTTTCCTTCCAGTTTTTCCAATATAAATGGCGTTTCACGTTCGGCATGTTAGGCTTTGATAGATACCTTTGATTTTCGTGCAACCACAAAACTTACCGAATGGACAAACAAAGCAACACTCTGACACACATTGCCTATCGTAGAATCTATTGCGAACTAACTGTCGCTTGAAGCTGTCGTTTGGGATGTTCACCAACATAACACCATCTTGCAACTGTGCTCGCGAAAGAGTCCAGTGTATAGCAGCAGTTAAAAAGTCTGAGAGGAAGGGTATGCACAAAGGAATTTAACCTTCACGTGAGATTCTCATTGTCCCTTGTTTGTAGTTCGAGATTGGGTGTTACATTTCAATCTCGTGTAACCGTTCGAACAAGCTGTGCTTACGGCTAGTTTTAATGATTTTTCACGCTCTCTATCACCTGTGCACATTACTGTTGCTGTTTTGACCATATTTCGGATAATTGCTTTTTCATGCCAATAGGATGAGCTGACGTTGCGTTTTCAGTATGTTTTTCGAGCTTTCTTTGCGATAACATTTCACGCTTGCAATGCCATTGTGCCGTTTTATTTGAGCATTTAAATACCGTAGCCAGCTATCTTTTGGTTGTTCTCGAGTGAGTTTTACGTGCTCCGATCTTTCATCCAAAATTCTAAAGCATTCTTCCACTTTGGATTGCGTTGATGCTACAATGAAGCAATCATCGATATAACGGCAGCACATCTGTGGAAAACGTTCTATCACTGGTTGTTCTATTCTGCTCATAAAGCAAACGACAACAACAGGAGCAAACCTTTGACCCATAGCAAGTCCTCTTATTTGAGAGTAGTATTTTCCTAACCATTTGAATGTTGCACTGAAGGCATTCGTTGATCAGGATCATTATGCGTTGTTTGCTTAGACCAAAGGTTCCTATACTACGACCATGTCTATCTAGCACCTGAGATAACGCTTGTAATGCCTGCTCGTTTTGAACATTTGTGTATAAAAACGTCACGTCAAATGAGTCATGACAAAATTTCGTTCGAATTTGGCATTTTTTAGACGTTCAAGCACTTTTGAACTGCTTGATAGATGAGAGTACACTTCTGGTAGACGTGTGTGTGACGTCTCCGCTGACATTGATGATCTTTGGCCGTTCCTTGAAAGCTTATGCGTTTTAATCAGGCTGTAAAAAACGGGATAGCTCGGTGTTTCTAGTTTCAACCTGTCAAGAAATCTTTCGTCAGTCCCAGCAGCCTTACCTACGCTCATCCAAACATGGTTCAGACGATTATGTTGTGCAGTATACTCTTTTTCTGTAACTCGGCGACAAATACTATTATCCATTAAATGCCGTTCCGTTATCTCTCGATCTAGTGTTTGCGGCATTACAACAAACTCTCCTCTGCCGCTCACCGAGGTACGCAGTGTCCCATATTAGTTCTCGGACTTATCGAAACCCTTGCCATTGATGCCTGCTTAAGTTTTTGTGCCGCTGATTTCGATGTTGATTGAAGGCAGCTAGCATTCCCGCTGATAAAATTCCAAAGTCTACATCGGCTTCACGATATATTCCAGTTTCATACAAAAAGTGCGATGGAGCGGGATAGGTGGAAGTAACTTTCTCCTCATAAACGTGTATTGTGGTGTATTTCCATGTTTGACCTTGGTCCTAACTTGGTCCCTACGTCTTTAAGTCCTCCTACAACTTTACGAAAGACCGCCTCAATGACATTCTTAGCTATCGAAAATGAGGGTCCTAGGCTTAAGAAATTCATAGCATTATGGGAAACATGAGTATCACCAATCACTGTGACTCTAGCCGTTCGATCAATGTTTGCACCTTGATTAGAGCTTATTGGTAGTCGTTGGTCTGTGGATGTATTGTTTTCAGAAGTAGGGTCGAGATGCATACTTAAAAGTCTATCGTACTTTACGTAGATTTGGCGTTAGACTGGATAGTGTCACATGCCCTCGACCCACCCTCTCTTTCTTTCAAATTCGATCTGATAGAAGACGACGAGATGCCTGTTCTTTAGCATTACATTTCAACAATGAAGTATACAATGCACGTTGTTTCTCCCTAATTACAACACCTAAAATACAACGAACGAACAATTTTAGGATGATTTTAGGGAGACAGCATGCCACTTACAACTTCTTGTCTGAAATGAATCGTAGGATTACATCTGTCGCCTTACATCGTTGGAGTAAAATAAGTGACTGACGGGTGGATACCACTTTTTTACGAAGCGATAGTGCTTCGCGAACGAGAGGGAAAATTGTGGCGGTGTGCTGTCCAACAATCTCCAAGTCACACATCCCTTATATCAATTTCTGAGTAGTTATTGATCTACGGGTTGATCAAATTTTTGATCTTTTATGGAAACCTGACGGACGGGCCAGATGTGATTCCTAGTTGTGGTGCGTCGTAGTTTGTTACGTTATCATATTCAATAAATTATATATATATATATATTATGTATAATTATCATGATATATAATAACGGGCTTAGTGTGTGTGTGTGTGTGTGTGTGTGTGTGTGTGTGTGTGTGTGTGTGTGTGTGTGTGTGTGTGTGTGTGTGTGTGTGTGTGTGTGTGTGTGTGTGTGTGTGTGTGTGTGTGTGTGTGTGTGTGTGTGTGTGAGTCACGAAATTCGAAAAGAGGGGTGCGACGGGTCCACCGGCGTCGGAGTGGTACACCGGCGCCAGATATCCATACAATGGGGTGCGACGGGTCCACCTGCGTCGGATTGGCGCGCCGGCGCCAGATAGCTATAGCAGGGGGTGCGACGGCCATCGAAATGGTGCGCAATAACTTCGTGTGCATGTCGCAAAAGGTAAATAGGATGTTTCATTGCCGTGGCCACTGGGCGCCTTGCTTTTCAGCTTTACGACTCCTCCGCGTTTCTATTTCCTTCTTCGTTTGCCTCAAGTTGGTAGCATGCCTTCCTCAGAAAGTGGAAACATGCATGCAGACGGCTGTTTAAATACTAGCGAACAGTTTACATGATCTGACGTAGAACGTTATCTTTATCAGTAGGATAAACTCTTTCACGTCATTTTGTGTTTAAACATCATTCATTGATAACTCTTGGAGGGAAACAGGAGGATAACCCAATTTTCGAGTAATACTTTCAAATTGTGTCTACATTATATTGGTATCGACGGAGTGTTTGAAGCTGAAGTTTGAATATTCTCTAAATGTAGAACTGACGCGGTCAGAAAAAACACTGTGAAATCTTTTGAATTTATTTGTAATAAAAAAAGATGAAGGAAGATTGTTAGAGATACACAAGTCTAATTTCACAGAAAACGGGACCAATTTTGATTTTCGTTGATCAGTGAAGAGGAGCAAAGCTAAAATCACAGGAAGTCTGAAGTACTTCTTTAGCCGGACATTCAAACTTGTTAATATAATAACTATAATCAATTATTATATATCATTTTATAGGGACCTGATGGGCGAGCCGTCAGGCTTCTATAAAAGATCAAAAATTAGATCAACCCGTAGATCATAAACTAAACAGAAATTGATATAAGGCTAGTTCGAACGTGGTTTTTGTGTTATGATCACACATCGGGGTTCGGACGGCACACTACGCCTCGGCACATGCAATTTAGTGAAGATGTGGGTCAATCAACATTGTCCAAATTTTGCCCTGTGAGGCTCTGTCAGGTGACTCGTTCCGTGAAGCTGAACCATCCATATGAATAAGAAGGAGAGTAGTCATCATTATGCTTGTCTTGTTGCGTGTTCAAAAGCGAGGAATGGAATTAAAGATTTGGATCTGAGGAATGCGCATATTCGGTTTTAATCTACGGAGGGGTGGGGGAGGGGCGTCAGGTCACTGTAAAAAAAACCTTTGTGACTCATAGTTGTTATATGTGGTCTGTTGCGTCACCAAATCTAGCAAATGAGGTAAGCCCTAACCGATGTGTTTCTGTTTGGGTTTACGTACCGCTTGAATGCTTCCTGTAGGGTAATGAGGCGCATGGGAGGAAAAATTGATGACGGCTTCGATTTCTTCAGGCTCTGACGAGAGCGACAATGCCGAAACATTAGCCGTTAATAAAGATCAATACCTATCTTGGCTACAGCTCAAGCAAATCAGTGAAAAGATTCACGAAATTATTTTACCAAATCTCGGACCATTACTGAACTCGCGATATTGCGTCAAAAATTGTGTTGTAGAACTGCATCATCCTTCATAAATATTGCTCGTTTCTCTGAGGAATTTAAGTAGACATTCTATTTCCTCTTCAGCTGTACGAAAGAATTATCATGCTGTGAGGCAAAGTACCACTCGACAGGTCGGTTCAGTATAGCAGAACTGTTTTTAAGTAAAACAATGTAATAAGGCCAAAATTATGAATTTACGAGAATTTTACTATGCTGCTATGGTTAACGATCGTTCAATTGAGATTTTTGAAACTATAGCTTTCTGAATCTGTTCCAAATTGCAGAAATTTCCTTTTGCTTCGCTTTGAGTATGAGTGGAGAGAGTGAGATGAGAATTCCACATGTGTGTGTTGCTTTCCAATAATCACGTATACTCGTTTGCGAGAATCCGTCTCACCTTCAAAGTATAATAGGCAGAATTTCATCAAGCTTTACAGCACTAATTCAATATGGTCCTCATCCATAAGCTAATATTAGAGCATGCCTTTACTGATTCGAACAGAAAATGTCCAATTTGAAGGATGAAGGATAAAGTGACTGGCGTTAATCGATCCGCTTAGGATGCGCCACCACGTTCACTTCAATTCAGAAGAGTTTGAGGTTTACGAACGTGCTACTGGCCTATACAATGACTTGCGGGAGGCTAGCTGATGCGTCAAGTAAGTGTTTTCATCCTCCCAGACAAATCTGGTATAAAATTTGTCGATCCCTGAGGGATGAAAGGCTTGATGAGCACTAGGACAGACTTAAACCTCCGATCGATCGTGCTAGCAGCGGAACCTCTAACCGACTTCGCAACACCCGCCCCTGGATTTGATTGGTGAAAGTTACATGAAGGAAATACATTATGAGATTTTAATACACGTTTCCAGCTATGTGAAATAGCCTCTCATCACAATAATATGTCGCACAGTGAGTCAACGACTCAAGGTGACCTTCACCGATCTCGTTCTCTTTTGGATGTATAACCAGGTCAGTCCAATGAACCTAATTTAGACGACGCAATCTGTTCATAATGATCTCCTAACTGCGCTTTCGCAACATCTAAAGCAATTTATGTTTTCAAATCAGTCTTCGCTACCTGACATCACTCTTTCAAAAACAACACTTTCCTCAGGTTTTCACATTCTTTAAAGGACATACAAGAAATTCGTATTTGCAACTCCTATTTCTAGAAGAGAAGAAAGTATTTTACTTGGTTGAAACCACTAAAAAGGTTTAGGCGGACATAATCCGATTAATTTCTTTTAGTAACAAAACATAGGTGTGGCAACGTCAAATTTATTCCCAAGAGCCTAGTATATAGTATTATTGTTTGAGCATGAAAAAATTTGTCTTTATCGACGTTTTGATCGCTTGCATATTAAGGATGGATGCTACATTTTTCAGTCTGCAATATATGCCACAAATCTTAATGATTCTACTCATCTGCGTCTGCATCATCTGCTTAAAAAATAGAGAATTGCGCCTTGATGCACTAATTTTGCCACTTCGTTGACATAGAACTGCTTCTTTTAGAATGAGTGGTCATTTATATCATCTCAGTAGAAAGTTCGTCACACTCATAATCAATTGGTTTGAGGAGGACTATTCATCCGCGGTTTCTGGAATTTTTATTTGTGATTTCCATAAATTCATAAAGTTTATCACTCATTCGGACCCCTCACCACAAGTAAAGCAGAGAAGATTTCATTTCCTGAAGAAATAACCTGTGATTGAGGTCATTCCTGAGCAGGGAAAACAGAATGATTCTACAAAGGTATGTATTCTTTATCGTAGCCCGCACGAGCCGCATTTCTTGAGCATGTGACAGAAAAACAAATCCCTCAACAGTATCGATCTTGCATCTCTTAATAGGATTTTGATTTCTGAATTTTTGATCCGTCTAGAAACAACATCACTACTGCTCGCCATCGTTTTGGACTATGTCAGCAGCTACTTCTCCAAGTGATTTAGATGAGATTTACATCTGAGCTTATCTGTAAAAACCTTCGTAATTCATCTTCTTCTATTCTATTCTAGCTTCTATTCTAGCTTTCACAATGTAAATGTACGTCTTACTCATTTGTTTAATAGGAGGGCTTATATTATCGCTTGACGAGACTGCTCGCATCTTTGTCGTGGTCGAAGCACTGTTCATTACCCATGTGTTGCACTTTACCAAGCGGACAGCTAAGATATTGTACTGGATAAGAAAATTGTGAGAGAATTACCTAGAAGAAAAGAAACAACTTTAGGACAATTTAACTCTTAAAATGGTGCAATGATAGTATAATGAATTAAATATATCTTTGAAGGATTGTATTTTGAAATCAATTCTGTATATTCTACAAAAACTCAAATGTGTAGCACATGATACCACTTCTATGTTTGTGAATTTGCATGTAACTTCCTTTTTGTTTTAAGTGGAGCGGAGAAGAAAAAGTGTTAGCGCCACTTTATTTCGGATAAGGTTTTCGCGTAGTCACCTCCTCCAGAGTGTGGTAACTGTAATCGTTATGTAGTGAACTGCAATGCCACCCGCATTTGACTTGTATCTGAGCCTGTTGGTAAAACTCAGAAAGGTCGTGGTACAAGGCCACCTTGTCACGGAGACGGGCTCTTTCTTTCTGTTCATTTTTAGGCTTCAACCTAAAACCTTTCCAAGGTTCTACGAGCAACGACTTTGGGTTCGTTTGGAAAAATCAAGACAGCTACGTCAAAAGCGTAGTCGTTATAAACCTCTACGCAATAAGCTTTAAGTGGAGTCGAATATTTCGACTTTGCCATGGCATATAGATATTCTTCCGGCCGAATTCAAAGTGGACGTTTGGTTTCGCCGACGTGTTGTTCTCAACACGCCTAACAAGTGATAAGATAAGCTACACTCGAGGTCATGCAATCTCCACCATAATGGATGAACATACTACGCATCCCAGCTATTTTTGTAAATTTGTGGCAGTATCTCCACAACTCTCATGTGATTGTCGAAGCCACAATTTTGCTCATACGCTCGAATTTCCCTACTTATGTCGCTTGAGATGAAATGTAGACAGAAATTGGTCTTATATGAGCTGACTCTTTCGAGTAGGTATTGCGCTGAGCGGCTTAGTCAGTAATGTCCTTTTGCAGCAGACCCGTTTGACAAAACAATATGTTGGGGCGAGACTCATTGAAATGACACGCTCCTAGGGATCAGATGGAATGGTTGAGGCTGTTTTGACATGCTTGCGACTTGCGCGTTTGGTTCCGTATTAACGTGGAGATAGTGTTCATCTCAACAGTGGAGCAGCCCATATAGGATTCCAATCTTTTGCAGCAGTTTGGGTGTATCAATGACTGCTGCGTTGTCTGTTCTGCTCAAGCCAAAATGGACACATGTTTCGATCTACTCAATCAGCAATCATCACATGTAATAATCACATGGGTAAGAGTTAGGGCGAATTGGCTGTCCTTCTTGAAATTTGGTATACACTTGCATAATAGTGAAAGAAAAACACTATGGTTTCGAAAAGTTCTTAGTAAAAATAGGCTGGTCCACTATCTTTCCACATCTCCTTACGGAACCGAACGTGCAGCAGTCGTGAACACGTTGAAACAGCGTCAAACATTCCATCCCCGGCTTCCATCCTAGGCCGCTCAGCGCAAAAAGACGTACTCGAAAAAGTCAACTCATATAAGTACAATTTCTGTCTACAGCCGTGATGTTAGCGGATCTGCGGATCCGCTAACATCACGGCAATGCGGCTACTCTTGGCTGTTGCTCAAATTTGACTATCGACAAACTGCAATCTCTATGCCAAGAGTCAAGGAAGGACGAACTTTCGCAATACGTCGGAGAAACTAAACGTCCACTCTGAATTCGACTGGAAAAATATCTATATGCTATGGCAAAGTCGAAATATTCGACTCCACTTGAAGCTTATTGCGTAGAGGTTTATAACGACTACGCTTTTGACATAGCTGTCTTGATTTTTCCAAACGAACCCAAAGTCGTTGCTCGTAGAACCTTGGAAAGGTTTTAGATTGAACCCTAAAAATGAACAGAAAGAAAGAGCCCGTCTCCGTGACAAGGTGGCCTTGTACAACGACCTTTCTGAGTTTTACCAACAGGCTCAGATACAAGTCAAATGCCGGTGGCACCCTACTTATTAGTGGTGGTAGAGTTTCACTGCATTGCAGTTCACTAGCATAACGATTACAGTCACCACGGTCTGGAGGAGGTGAGTACGCCAAAGGTTTGCCCAAAATAAAATGGCGTTAACACTCTTTCTTCTCCGCTCCAAAAAAAAGACTCGCAATGCTTGGATCCAAGCGAAGTTGAACTTTTGCATTACACTCAGTTGTCCTTGCGTTAGTTCCTTCACGTATTCCGAATTACATATATTTGGTCGCAGTAGGACAACCAATCCACGCTTAAATTTTTCCAGAAGAAATGTTTGCAGCAGTTTTTCTGTGCTCTTTATTCGTTGTCCTTCACTCTGGTTCTGTGAATTTCTGTCGGGAAGCTACGGACTGTCGCTCATGTGCAGAATCCTACACTCAAGTTTTTGGATTTCGGGAGCACTGCAGGTTTGTCACAAGTGAGACCTTTAGAACGCTTCCGAAAGGGGATTTATGTTAGCTTCATAAGTATTCGTGAGTATGGAGCTAAATTGGTTCATCATTTAAAACGATCGACAACTTCGTCGACCAATCATATTCAGGTGGTGCGTGGACGCCAACCTTTGTGTTGGTCCTCTTTCATGCCCATTTGGAAAGCCAGTTGTACAACGTGACTCTTTCCGATGTCCAGCAAAGGTAAGATTATTTAAGCATATCATTGATAAGGAATTCTACACTCCACACTTATTTTGCTATATAAGCTGATGCATTTGTCTTTTTACAGCTGTTAGCCTTCTTGCTGACAGTTGAGAAAATCAAATTTTGTGCTTGTGTCCGCAGAATGTGCGATGTTCTTTAGAAAAAAAAAAAAGAAAAACTTAATAGGTCTGGAAATGTCAGGACTAGGTGGTAAAAATTGACAAAATCACATCGACATAGCTTCTTCCAAGAAAAATCGCTCTGTTAAATTAATTGAATTTTCTTTAGTGATAAGGATGCGCTACGGATCTTCCTCATTAGAGGGATCAGAGTCGGTTAGTAACGGTACATGCGCATTCCCAGGTAGCCGACAAGGAATACTCACGGAACAAAAGTGACTTTGCGCCTTCTTCAAGATGCAGGCGGCTTCAAGAAACAGCTCCTCTGTTTTTGCTCTGCAAGGATTTATTTGTAATACTCTTATATCTCGCATTGGCCCAAAGCCTGCAATCAAATGAGTGGGAGGTGCAAAGTAGGCAGTCTGGAGTCGCTTTCAACAAATAAGTTCCATTTGTCCACTCCAGGAAAACGCATCGGTTTCACGTAAAACTTGTGGGGCTAGATTCCTGCAACCTTCTTATGAATTTTTAAAGAAACTGCTGACTCTGTAGTAACACCTGATGCAGTGTGCTTGGAAAGGCGGGGTTGCAGGAGTCATCTAGGCTGCCGAAACGAAAAAGGACTAAGTGACGATCTGAACATACAACGCAGGAACGCTTGCATCGGAAGTGGTCATTGAGGTACTGATGTAGGAAAGCAGGAAGATTGAAGGCATCACCCTCCAAATCTTGGGTCGTGCGGGTTTCAGGTGGGTATGCCTATAGGGGGTCGTTGATTATGGGCAGAAGGTGGTTCTGTTCGTTTATTGCTAATTGCAGTAAAAACGGCCCTGAAGATGCGGCGCATGCGCAAAGCTGACGCGCTCCAGTCGAAATCGTTGTAGAAAATAGAGCCCCTGAACGCTCGAAGCCGTATTTTCCAGGGCTTTTTTTTACGGCAGTTAGGAAGAATGGACGAAATCACCCTCCCCATAATCTACGACTCCGTATAGGCATAACCCACCTGAAACCCGCACCACCCCAGATTCGTGGGGTGATGCCTTTAAGTGTGACGTCATTCGTCTGACCGATACGAGACGACACCACCCAAGGAACGCTGTGTTTGGAACTAGACAAGAACTGTTTTCAGGGACATAGCGGCAGAAAAGTAGTTGGTGGAGTCGGTGTCTTCGTCAACACGAGTATGGGAATAAATATCGACTTTTTCGAACAACGACCTGAATCGAACATCTGCAGAAGAGAGAACTTGGTTTAACGCCAGATTTGACTATCATCGTGGCTTATGCTAAAGCATCAAGCTACGAAGGTAAAGGAGGAGAGAGAGAAGAGAGAGAAAAAGGAGTTGAAATTTTCTATATGGACCTGGAGAAGGTTTACAGAGAATATCGTTTTTTCTAGAATGTAATTGTTGTTGTTGTTTGCTGTTTCAACGCCAAAGCTAGCCCCAAAAGGACGCTTGAAGAGTCATATTAAGATCCACGGTATACACTGGAACAAGCAGGATGAAACTTTCCGAAGGAAACGGAAAAACTAGCAATTTTAAATTTTCCTTTTACGCCGCACATTGAAGTCATTCGAGAGAGCATGGAGAGCACCATACCGAAATGAACATAATAAATAAGAGGTTTTTCTTGATGGACCTCGCTGTTGCGACACAACACAAACACACACACACAAAACGGGCCACCGTAGGAAAAAAAGTATATTTTATGCCAAAGGGAGAAAAAGCCGCAAAGATTGAAAAGGGAAGCTTTAGGACCATTATCAACTGGGACCTTTTAGCTTTTTGAGTTGGCTTATAGCAAGATACAATCATGAACGACATTGACAAGGAATACGATTGTCTCAAAGAACACCTTCACAAGTCACGAGGAAAGTTGAGAGTCTTGAAATCATCAAAAAATAGTTCTCCTGGGAATTCTTGAGGTATTACGCTGGCGTAGAGCTGTACGAGCCGAAACCCATGAACTTATGCAAGAGCTTGCAAAGCTTTAAAGAAAGGTGATAGGAGACCTTAAAGAGGAAACAGCAGCAGTGTTGAAGAGGATAATACAAAGGCGGATAATACAATACATCAATACATGTATCATTCGCAAGACAGAGAGTTGCCCTTTCGAACCCAAATCGAGAAGGATAATAAAGAAAATGGTCCACGACTTCTACATCGATCTTCCCGACAGACACGTCCATTTGCTTTCTCACCATCTTGGAGAGGATGGATATGTTATTGCAGAGGTTCTCTCGTTCGAAGTGCGACATGCTATTATGTCGGTAAGGAATCGTACGGCACGCTCCCCCTAGATAAAACCTGAATATCTGAAGGAGCCCTATTTCGCGAGCCTTCACTAACACTCTGGCAAGGCTTTTTATGCGTTAACTGTCGGAATACAACGTTCCTAATTAGCGGAAGGCTAGCAAGACTTCTGTTCTTCTATTAGAAGTGGAATCCAAATGATATCAACAACTATCGCCCAATCTGTCTACTGTCCCTCACCCCAACTACAAACTACAGTCTCTTTAAACTTTAAACGTGTGATCCTCAAGAGGATTGGAAAGGTACTAGATGATGCACAGTCATGCGAGCAACCAGGGTTTCGAAGACGATCCCTAAATGATTAACATTCAGACTGTTTTGAAGTTTATCGAGATATCGCGAAAGTACAAGATGCCGCTGTGCCTCCTATTCATCGACTTAAAGGCCTTCAGCTCAGTTGAGACGGAGCCGGACATAGAAGCATTGGACAACGCAAGTGCCCATACTCAGCAAATAAAGACACAGGCACCAAGAATTGTGCAGTAACTTCACCATTGGAATTTAGCCATTCTATAAGAAAATCATCATCGGACGACGGGTAGATATAATGTCAGCCAAAATATTTACTGCTTCTGTCAACGAAATGCGAAAGCTGAAATGGGATGACATGAGAATGAAATTTTGTGGTTGACAGCTACGCCACCTATAATTCGTTGATGACATCATTCTGATCACATCTAGCATCTGCCAATCTGAACAAATGCTGGCCGAATTTTGTAGAAATATCAGTCTTCAGCTGAATTTGCCAAAGACGATTTTTAGGAAGAAAAGATTAACGGATCTCGAATGCCACATTCACGCTCAACGAACGAAGATGTCCAAATGGATCAGCTAAGCAAATTTGGGTCGTAAAATGAGCATAAAAAAAGAGGTGATCCCTGAACTTGACAAGAGAAAGCGAGCTGTTTGGGAAGCGTATAGGAGCATCGAGAATGTAGTCGTGAAACTTAGGAACATCCGCCTCCGTGCTCGCCTCTTTAACACCACCGTACCTCCTGCTTTGAGCTGTTCTTAAGAAATCTGGGCACCTCTCAAGCAGGAAAAAGTGCGGTTGGCGTCCCGAAAAGCTCAATCGATTGGTCGATGTTAGGAGCATTGCGCTTTATTTTTGCGAAGATATGGCCAAGGTTCATCCCAAAGGCAACAACTGTTACAACGATAGGGTTTTTATACCCTTTCTACAAAAAGTGGTGACTCAGTTGTTCGATATGCTTGGTTAAAAAATAAGGGTGGAACATAAAGAAATTAGAAAGGAAAGAAATAATAAATAACATAAAGTTGAATCATTTCATAAACACTTCCAATAACCAAAAGGGATTTTCGGAAATTGAATATGATTCAGTGACAAGGTATTCTGTTTGTACATCGATACATACACTCTTGAGGGCGAAAAGTTCAAATGAGCTTTCTACGTCGTGCATGTTCAGAGTTGAAGAAACGCGGTAATACGTTGATCATAATGAATACAATGAACGCGATCAAGAACAAACCACTCATGCCCCAGAAATGACATATTGAAAATATGATTCCTTGGATGACGCCGAGAACTTTTCTGGCCATTGTACGAATGGCAGATGCATCTCGAGCAGCCTCGACGTAGAAATGTTTTTCTTGATTTTCCGCTCTGAAGATTTCTTCATTCAAGAAGTACAATCTTCCTGTAATAATGACGGTTATCGTCCCTCTGGGGCATGTCGCTTTCCAGGTAAGAGAGATGGATGGTTCGCCAAAACTGAATGTAACTTTGTTGATGTGCCCGATTTTCGTGCAGCAAATGATTTGTGTTTGAGAAAGCCAATCTATTTCGGCAGAAATGTCGTCATCGGAGCTGCTGTTGATCGTTGCTTCTGCACCTGTTGTACAGCTATAACAGCCCGTTAGCTCCGTGGTTTCGATTTCACAGGAGCTACTGTGTTGACTTGAAACTATCTTCGAATTTTCAGCAACTTTATGATTCTGAACTGCGGAGCCCACTTGCGTTTTTGCTAAGATGTTGTCCCCGTTCTCCTAGATCATGATGTTCTTCGTCAATTGTGGTAGTGAATTTGGCTTCATGTAATTTCTGATGTTACCCTCGCTGAATGAACATGTTGCTTTGTGATAACCAGTGGTGCATGTGCACACTTTGCTACTGAAATGACATTTCAACTCTTCTTGCATTGTGGGACACTGAAGTTGTCCTGCTGACTGGAGGTATAGTTGTCCGAGCGCTTCGTTACTGATGTAGTTTTTCCGTCGGTTATGAAAGTCGAGGAAAGGATCGGCAGTTGTGGTGCGATGGTTCCAATGAGGGATGTTAGCAAATTATACCACGAAGTTGTTCTTCCTGGTTGAAGTAGTATGTTTGTTGTTGCTATTGATTCGCCTTGTCGAAACGTTAATGGCGCATTTACTGTAGGCTCCCAATTCGGGCATGTAAAGACGGTGTATATTGTTTCAGATGTTGGTTGGGCGTACAAACGGTAAAAGAGACAACTAGGAGAGCATAAAAAACATCCGTCGCAGGTTATACAGCCACAACTCAGGGCACAAAAACTATAGCCTGGGCTCTTATTTGCACTAGTTGAAAATTTCCCGACGCAGCTTCCTGCTGCTCTGCACCTATGTATGGATTCGGTGATGAAATGATGGTCGCATGTGAAGAAGTCTATTTTCTTCTGGCATGAGAAGTAAATGCCACTTGCCCTTAGTGAGACGTAACCGATTACATTTTTCTTGTGGACCTGAAGCGAGAGGCACGTCTCCTGCTGAACTGATTGCAGCGTTAGGGTGGTGGCTTCGTTGAATGTGCAAGAGTACGAGGTTCTTGAATCCGTGCATATTTCTTCCGTTGTGCTTATTACTACATGTTGCGAGCATTGTTCTGAGAACTGGATTTGTAGTAGGGCTATTGAACACAGAAGGTACTTCCTTTTCTTTCGCCGTTGGTTTTTGTAGCTCCTGATGAGTGATTCACTGTTTCTCTTTTGTTGGAAGAATTCATTCATTCTTCTGTAGATGGAGATAGGAAAAAATGTAATTATATTGCACAGGAGATGGCCAATCAGCCGTATTGTTCTCGCTATTAAACATAACATTGGAAAAAAGCAGATGACTGTTATGAGGAAAACGGTAGCAATAGCTGCAGCGATAAGTGTGTACATCCAGCAGGATGTGTTGAAAATTCACTCAGTGCATAGCACACATTCTACCACTTCGCAAGTCGGATGAGCGTTGCACTTTATTGTCTTTTGGTTGATTTTTTCGCCTCCGTGCCAAAATTGCACTTTAACTTCTTGTTCGTGCATGACGATGTTGCTTGGAAATAGGATATGATTTTCCTGATGATGTTTGAGCAAGAGGCAGTAGTTCCGGTTTGAGACACATGCTTCGATCATTTCCACTGGTTTGTTACTGGTAAAGTAAAAGCCTCCTTTTGAACACTTGATATGCATGAGGATGTCATGGTTGTATTCCGTTGTCGTGTATTCGATAGGGTAGCCGAAGTATGTCGTTGCTAGTGATTTCCACGCTTTTATTGGTATTGTGGTTTCATTGTTATCTATAGTCTATCTATAGATAACAATGAAACCACAATACCAATAAAATAATACCAATAAGTCAATCTATCTGTATTGTTGGAGGACTTGTTTGAGCTTCGGTAGTTGACGGTCTCGTATTATGTGCCACGCGGGATATTACTTAGCAACTTTATTAAGCACCACCTCAAACTTGGGTAATTAAACCATAACATTAACACTAAAGGCAACTAACATTAACACTAAAGGCAAACAAAGCGAGCAAATGATTAACAGTAATAAAGGCAAGCGATACATGTAGGCAAGAAGAGCTAGCAAAATTACAAACAAGCTCCGGCTCTCCATCAAATCTACATGAACCCTCTACTATTCGCGGGTGGGAGTATCACGAACGTGATACTACTTAATTAGCTCAATGATTCATAATGTAATTTGAGTTAGCGCAGTCTGGCGGCCGAATTTGTAGTCTTTAGGTTCGCAGTAGCAAAAAATGATTCATTGGACAAAGATGTTTACAGGCCAACCGAGTACTTCTTTGTGTGAGCTTGTACAGGACATCATAATAGTCTACTCCGCCCTCAATGTACCATATAAATAGCCGTAGAAAGTTCATTGTGCCATTTTTCTTGCTTTTCATGTAGATTTGATGGAGA